>NC_143033.1:88473628-88511128 GCF_057628025.1 Oncorhynchus mykiss
GTGTACATCATTGTGCATGTGTGTCTGTGTGTGTGTGTGTGTGTGTGTGTGCTGACCCTCTGCTACAGTCTCCTCCATCTTTTCCCCTGTCACTAGCTACACTAAGAGAGGAACAGAGCCTGTGGTCATAACTTAACTGATATAGCCTTCCGTCTCTCTCTCCATCCTCTGTTATATAATACGCATGGTATGGCTGGGACTCGGTAGTCTAAAATGGCCTCCTTTCCTCATCTCCTTTCCTTATACAATGCAACACTTTGATATAATTTGACAGAACAGCAGAAGGAGAGACTGGGAGGAAAATGGAAGAACAAAAAACGAACCAGTGATTTCACCTGGCTATAAAGAGACTTGGAGAGAAAGCCATTTGGACAAAGATTTCTCTAGGGGTTTGTCTGGTCAAATAAAGGCATAGTATAGTATGCTGTATGTATGCTGACATTATGTACTGCCCCATGCACACTAGCATCAGTACATCAGGTTCTATATGATAGTGGAGAAATAGTATCAGTCTCTAGCTGTAAATTACAGTTTTTAACAATCACTTTGGCACTAATTTCAGAACCTTGTGGTCATTTTTCAAAACTCTAGACACAAAACTCAAAACGGTCATCACTTGTAAACACAGGCTGTCCAATGTTCAGAACATTGTGCATTCATATCTTTAAAGAAACCTTGCATTTGCAGAATCATTAGTTCAAACAACTCATTTATCTAGAAATACCATAGGAACATTCATTTAGATCATCCTCACACAAGATACCAATAGTTTCACTGTGTAGTTGTTCGTACAATCATCAAATATTGTAGTACAAAATATGTGACACATGTTTCATTATGGTACTACAGGTAAATACATCACTGTAAAAGGACTAGAAGAGAGAATACTACAGACACGGTGGAATCATTGAACAAAATATGAAATGTATTGATGAAATACAATAAAATCACCACATATGTTTCTTTGAATCAAAACAAAAATAATAAGCTACAAAAAATGAAAAACAGTTAAAAGGTCAACTTCAGTGGATGTTTTCATTAGACAAACATCTTGGGAAGAATCTTCGGGCGAATCCGGGCCTGACACTGGTCTGCCGTGATGTCATTGCATGCGTCATCCATGGCCTGGAGAAGGGTGGCTTGTTCGTGATGGCGCCTATCATATACCTTCCACCTCCATGTGGAGAAAAATTCCTCAATCGGGTTAAGGAAAGGAGAGTATGGGGGTAAGTACAGGGTGGTAAATTGTGGATGGGCCTGAAACCATGCTTGCACCATTTGAGCATGGTAGAACCTGACATTATCCCACACAATGACATAGGTCACGCCATCAGCTCTACAGACCTGATTTAGCTCATCAAGGAAGGTTACATTTGAACAGCGAATCATGTGGCTGCCTGCAACTCAATATATAGAGTATATAGGATAGAGAGCTTTAGATGTTGTTCGACCAAACATTAGAACGGGCAAGATGAGTAATCTAAGCAACTTTGACCGTGGTATGATTGTTGATGCCACACATGTGGTTCCAGCATCTCAGAAACAGCTGCCTTCCTGGGATTTTTACGCACTACAGCCTCTAGAGTTTACAGAGAATGGTGCGATAAACAAAACACATTCAGTGAGCGGCAGTTCTGTGGGCAAAACACCTTGTTTATGAGAGAGGTCAGAGGAGAATGTCCAGACTCATTTCAACCTGCTCAAATAGCAGCGGTTTAAAACAGCGGTGTGCAGAAGGGCATCTCTTAATGTACAACACCGTGAATAATTCAGGCTGTTGTGGAGGCAAAAGGGGGTCCTACCCAGTACTGGATAGGTGTACCTAATAAAGTGAGTATACATGATGTCAAATCTGAAAACGTGGTCTGGAAAAGTGGTACATGGGACCATAGAAACAGGGTAAGGAATGATGATGAAATATTACATCCATAGATAATGTAGTCCAATTGGTTCATGTTCCACGGTAATTGGTGTCAATGGATCTCGTTATCCTGAAACATTCATGATCTAAACATGGAGTATTGTTTGTCAGTTTCCATAAAACTATGCATTAAGAGTAATGCAACAGTTACTTATCATTTTGAGCAGTTGCATCAATTGATAGTTAGATAATTGTAATGAAATGAATAGACAGTCATCTCAGATGTAATGTGTGAATTGCATTTTGAAATGGTAATACTTTGATGTTAAGTTGTGTCATTTTGAACAGGTGATTTTAGTTCATTGAACAAATGATCTTAGCTTTATGTGTCTTGTATCCAAGCAATTGGAAAAAGTGTTAGAGTTTTGAAAAATTTGCATTTTGATCATTGGTTGTGAGTTTTGCGTCTAGAGTTTTGAAAAATGACATCAAGGTTCCGAAATTAGTGCCAAAGTGATTGTAAAAAACTGTATAATACCTTTACCTCTAGTCTCAGTTTAGCCTCTGTGGCTGTACCTGTCCCTGCAGCACCTGGCCTCACTCTGGCCCTCTCTAGCCCATATGTCTCATCCCCCTGCGTCACACTTGTCACTGTCACCTTTTGTTATGCTGTGTGTGTGTGTGTGTGTGTGTGTGTGTGTGTGTGTGTGTGTGCGTGCGTGTTGGGGTTGGGGTATTGGCAAATATGTGTGTAGATGGTTTTTGTGTGTGTTTGGGTAGGAAATGTGCGTGCGTGCGTGTACTGCAGGTAGAGGCAGGTGTCTACACAGAGAGCAGGTTTGTCTGGTAGCAGCATGACCATGTGACTAAAGAAGTCGAGCATGAAGAAGCCATCCATTAACAATGCTCTCTCTCTCTATTTTTCTCTCTCTGTCTTTGTCTTGCTGTCTGTCTCTCTTTCGTTATTTCTCTCCTGCTCTCCCTCTTTGTCTCTCTCGTTCTCTTTCTCCGCACTCTGCACCCAGCTCCCAAAAATAGCATTGCTCCACGTCACCCCCCACTCCCCACATACTCAAATACACACACATATACACACACACATATGCACACACACACATATACACACACACATATGCACACACACACATATACACACACACATATGCGCACACACACATATACACACACACATATGCACACACACACACATGTACACACACATATACACACTGAAATACACACATACAGTACCAGCCTGCCATCAAAACTGAATAATTCAGCAGAAAGCTAGAATGCAAGACTGAGAGATGGAGAAAGAGAGGAGGGGGTAGTGAAAGAGAAGGGTATAGACAGAGAGAGAGAGAGAAAGAGAGAGAGTAACATTACCTATCTAAACATGATATACACTGGTATTTGGTGTTTGCAAAAGCAGCAGCTACTCTTCCTGGGCTCCACACAAAACATGGAACATAATACAGAATGACATAATACAGAACATTATTAGACAACAACAGCTCAAGGACAGAACTACATACATCCTAATTTTGAGTTGCACCCCCTTTTGCCCTCGGAGCAGCCTTAATTCATTGGGGTATGGACTCCACAAGGTATCGAAAGCTTTGCACAGGGATTCAGGCCCATGTTGACTCCAATGCTTCACACAGTTGGGTCAAGTTGGAAAACCCATCAGCATTGCAGTTCATGACACACTCAAACCAGTGCGCCTGGCCCCTACAACCATACCCCGTTCAAAGGCACTTTTTTGTCTTGCCCATTCACCCTCTGAGTGGCACACATACACAATACATGTCTCAATTGTCTCAAGGCTTAAAAATCCTTCTTTAATTTGTCTCCTCCCCTTCATCTACAATAATTGAAGTGGATTTAACAAGTGACATCAATACGAGATCATAGCTTTAATCTGGAATCACCTGGTCAGTCTATGTCATGGAAAGAGTTGTTAATGCTTTGTACACTCAGTACATTCCCCAGTGCATTCAGAAAGTATTCAGCACTCAGTACATTCCCCATTGCATTCAGAAAGTATTCAGCACTCAGTACATTCCCCAGTGCATTCAGAAAGTATTCAGCACTCAGTACATTCCCCATTGCATTCAGAAAGTATTCAGCACTCAGTACATTCCCCAGTGCATTCAGAAAGTATTCAGCACTCAGTACATTCCCCAGTGCATTCAGAAAGTATTCAGCACTCAGTACATTCCCCAGTGCATTCAGAAAGTATTCAGAGCCGTTCCCTTTGTCCACATTTTGATACGTTACATCCTTAATCTAAAATTGATTAAATAAAAAAGTGTCATAAATCTACACACAATACCCCATAATGACAAAGTGCAAACAGGTTTTTAGAAATGTTTGCAAATGTATAACAAATAAAAAACAGAAATACCATATTTACATAAGTATTCACACCCTTTTCTATGAGACACAAAATTGAGCTCAGGTGCATCCTGCTTCCGTTGATCATCCGTGACATGTTTCTACAGATTTGAGTCCACCTGGGGTAAACACAGTTGACTGGACATGATTGGAAAGGTACACACCTGTCTATATAAGGTCCAACAGTTGACAGTGCATGTCAGAGCAAAACCAAGCCATGAGGTCGAAGGAATTGTCTGTAGAGCTCCGAGACAGAATTGTGTCGAGGCACAGATCTGTGGAAGGGTACCAAAAAATGTCTGCAGCATTGAAGGTCCCCAAGAACACAGTAGCCTCCATTGTTCTTGGAACTACCAAGACTCTACCTTGAGCTGGCAGCCCAGCCAAACTGAGCAATCTGGGGAGAAGGGCCTTGGTCAGGGAGGAGACCAAGAACCCAATGGTCACTCTGACAGAGCTCCAGAGTTCCTCTGTGGAGATGGGAGAACCTTCCAGAAGGACCACAATCTCTGCAGCACTCCACCAATCAGGCATTTATGGTAGAGTTGCCAGACGGATGCCACTCCTCAGTGAACGTCACATGACAGGCAGCTTGGAGTTCGCCAACAGGCACCTAATGGAATCCCAGACCATGAGAAACAAGATTCTCTGGTCTGATGAAACCAAGATTGAACCTTTTGGCCTGAATGCCAAGCATCACTCTGGAGGTGGCAGCATCATGCAGCCGGGATGTTTTTCAGTGACAGGGACTGGAAGACAGGATTGAGGTGAAAGATGAACGGAGCAAAGCACAGAGAGATCCTTGATGAAAACCTGCTCCAGAGAGCTCAGGACTTCAGACGGGGGCAAAGATTCAACTTCCAACAGGACAATGACCCTAAGTACACATCCAAGACAACGCAGGAGTGGCTTTAGGACAAGTCTCTGAATATCCATGAGTGGCCCAGCCAGAGCCCAGACTTAAACCGGATCGAAAATCTCTGGAGAGACTTGAAAATAGCTGTGCAGCGAAGCGCCAACCTGACAGAGCATGAGAGGATATGCAGGGAAGAATGGGAGAAACTCCCCAAATACAGGTGGGCCAAGCTTGTGGGCCAAGCTCAAGAAGACTTGAGGCTTTAATCGCAGTCAAAGGTGCTTCAACAAAGTACTGAGTGAAGGGTCTCTAAATGTGATATTTCAGTACATTTGCAAAAATGTTTTTTTTTAACTGTCATTATGGGGTATTGTGTGTATTGAGGGGGGAAATTATTTTATCCATTTTAAAATAAGGCTGTAACGTAATAAAATGTGGAAAAAGTCTAGGGGTCTGAATACTTTCCGAATACACTGTATATCCACGCTATAGATACTCATTACATGGGTGGGCCTGGCTAAGCTATAGCCAGGTCAAAGAAGCCTGGTTTTCAGACTGGGTGAATTTACATTTCTAATGGATAATTAAGGCTGTAACGGTCATGGAATTTTGGATGATGGTTATTGGTCAGACAAAATAACCGTGGTCATCGTAATAACTGTTCGAATAGCATAAAAATATAATAAAAACAATATTATATATACAGTATATATATATTTGTTAAGATGCACATTTTCTTCAGTCAGCTGCTCATTTTACAAAATTAAATAAGCAAATATGTAAATCTGTTATTTACTTTAGTGACAGTCTTCATCAGTAACCGTCGGTTACATGGTTATACAGTAATTGTGCCTGCCCTATTGATAATAAGATAATAAACGTGTCTATGAAAAGGTCTGATCATTGGTTACAAAACAGTGAAAGGGAAGAAGAGAAGTCCCTCCCCCATCCTGAGCTGACCTCTGTTCCCATCCTCCCGTGTGCTAGAGAACATGGTGGGAGGGTGGAAGGATCTATTTCAGACAGACCCATACAGTACAGTAACAGTACACACCGCTCACAAACAGTAGAAGACACCCGCTCACCTGCAGTGAAGTCAGACTGGACTCACTGGACAGACATTACAAACGCAACAATGGTATGGTCACATAAGACAGAAACTAAAGTAGGGAGGTTGGGTGGGCCTTCTAGCAATCCAAAGGTTGAGTGTTCGAGTCACGTCGGGGACTAGTGGTGAGCGGGTCAGCAGCTGTTTATATAGAAAATGTGCTTTAGGCTACAGTCAGAGACCGTGGATTTTTTTTTTTACAGTGAGTGCACAATTTTTTAGGCCTAATTTAGATAGCCTTTGTTTCTGCTTATAAATCCCAACCTTTTGGTAGGCTATTTGTTAGTCAACTTGTCTATAATTAGATACATGCAGCTTCTCGTTTGTCACTATATGTTGCCCTAGAAGACTAAATAAACCATTGCTCACCAGAATAATGTCATAAATGATAGATTGCTTCAATCTCTTTGACATCGGTAAAGTTTTCTCCGTCATCTCTGCTTATTTTGTGGAGCAGATACGTTTAGGGACCGGGGAGAAAATGCAATAACTCAACAACAAAAAATTGGGAAAGGTTTTCTGGGCAAAATGTTCAAATGACATCCATTTGACTGGTTGTAAGGAAATAGAAAACTGTGAAAATGACCCAACAAGTTTCAACATTACCAACTGTGCATTTTCATTCTCAAGATGCTGAAAGAAATAAATCATATTTCTCCACTCATGTTCCTCAGTCAAAATGTAAATCTGGTGTATCATTTTACTGCAAGAACTGCTTAATTCTGCAGCAGTATTAAGGCTATGTGAGAGGTTATAGACCTACAGTCAGTGTCTATATTTCCGTTTCCATTCAACCCATCTGAACAGTAGGCTACAGTTCCCTTGATGTGCCATTGGCCTATCTGAAGTCCTCGTCTTGTGTCTGTTGAATGTGTATAGTGCCTCACAACCATCACACATAACATAGTCAGCACTGCTATCATCCTCTTTTACCACTTCTAATCTTTCACAAACATTACTTTTCTGTCCCTCCCTTCTCTTTATTTTCAACTCTCCATTTTGAGCTTTTCTCTTATTTAATTCAACTCTGACATTGTCCTTATTTCCTCAGTGTACCGACATTACATTTTTCTGCCTGTTAGCAAAAGCGTTTGGTGATTGGAGTATAGGCTGAAAATGTACTAAAAACCCTCTTCTAAAGTCTGCGCTATTTATACTTTAGAAATAGTTTAGAAATGTTTTGAGTGAGCAGTGTAATTTCTCACAAAAAGATGGGTTTGCCATTGGAAGACATTCCAGCAGTACCTGTTAAAAGAATTAGCACACAATACAGGATGTTTAATGACATATACATAATAATTAGCTTACTAACATTTGCAAATGTGGAGTAATGATTAATACATAGTGAACACACATGCCTTATAAATGGTTTATTAGGTACCCTTGAAATGAAGTTTTACTGAATTTTAAACTAACCCTTCCCCTAACCATTTTCCTAACCTTAAACTAATTCACAGAGCCTGTTATGTAAATTCTAACCAGCAAAGTAAATTCTCCTAACCTTCGTTGTTAGTTCTCCTAACCAGCAAAGTAAATTCTCCTAACCTTCGTTGTTAGTTCTCCTAACCAGCAAAGTAAATGATCCTCACCTTCGTTGTTAGTTCTCCTAACCAGCAAAGTAAATTCTCCTAACCTTCGTTGTTAGTTCTCCTAACCAGCAAAGTAAATTCTCCTTGAAATTCTCCTTTGTTGTTATGGTGCAATAAGCAGCCAGGGCTCAGTTGTATTTATTTAGTTATTTATTTTTGAAGGCAAATCATACTCAATTAACTTTTTGTTATTGTTGATGTCATTGGCATTGTTGTTATAGACGTTTTTATTCTGATACCTATTAGTTTTGTACTATACTCCAGTTCATTGAGTATGATTTGCCCTCGTAAATAAATAAGTAAATAAATACAACAAATAGAGCTGTAACAACCTCCAAGATGTATGATCAGTTAGGTCTTCCAAATAGTATGATATTGCATAACCGGGTAAGATGTACGATACTATACGTCCTCTAATTAGTATGATATTGCATAACCGGGTAAGATGTACGATACTATACGTCCTCTAATTAGTATGATATTGTACGACTACTATTCCATTTATAATGTAACCTAATATAGCATAATATATCATACTTAACGGAGGGAAACAAATTTCCATACCAAATCTTACGAATTGCCCTGAGGCCAGGTTGGTAAGTTACACATCTGATCACAAGGCCTGGGCTTGGACCACGGTATCTCCCTGCAGCTCATCACTTCTCTAACCAACTCTCCAACCTCTACACCCGGTCCTTTCAGTTACAAATTCCTGTTGATCAATAATTGATCTATGAATGCCATTGATGGATTGTCTGGGGAGACCTGGTTCAGTCTCTGATTACAGAGAGAGATGGCAAACCAAAAGATGATGTGGTGCTGGAAGACTGGAGCTGTTGACCCCTGACCCCTGCATTAAAAAACCCTGCATTAACCCTAACCCTAACCCTAACCCTAACCCTTTCTAACGACTGCACCGCTGTGCTTCATTACTGCACGATCCTGGGGGGACGCAGTGTGTGCAGGCTTTTGTCCCAACCCAGCACTAACATACCTGATTCAATTACATAAGTTATTGGTGGTTACCCTTTGTCTGCAATTGATTGAAGTCAAATCCACTGAGTCAAATCCACTGAGTCAAATCCACTGGGACACAAACGCACGCACACACACACACACATACACACACACACATACACACACACACACAAACCCACACACACACACACACACACACACACACACACTTACATACACACATACACACAAACGCACACACACACACACACACACACACACACACACACACACACACACACATACACACACACACTCCTTTCTCTAATACTCTCAAATGCAGATGTAGAGGCTGGAGAAGTTGAACCACCTGGACACACTTCAACTGGCTTTCCAGATCCTTCCATCTTGTGTGTGTATCAGTTGCACCACAGTTTGTCCCCGAGCAAAGTGTCAACTCTCTCCATCCAGGACAAGCTGCAGTTCAAATCAAACACACCTCTGAAAAGCCATTATATCTGCTATTGATTAGAACAAGGACGAAATGTTATAATAACAGGTCAAATAACAAGGACTAAGCTGAAACCCCAGGAGACTGATAGCCCCACCTGGCTGAGGTCTGGAAACAGTAGATCCACCCAACCAAGGGCACCAAACACATCAACAAGAATACAGTAGAAGGCATCCTGAGATAAACACATAGGCTCCAATCCTAACTGTGCTTAAGTCAAATGCTCTCACAAATGTCCCATTGTCTTCAATGTATGATTTACACAAAAGGTGCACTTCTCTCAATTCAGGACTGGGCCTATAAGCTACAAACAGCAGTAGGAGAAATACACAAGCTTTGACAGATGTAACACCCTTTATTGACCTATAACCACGTCTCAGTAGAGTTGAAAATGCGATGGAAAGACATTGAACTTTCGTTTTCTATTCGGTACAGGAAACGTAAATTAAAAAGTACATTTTGTGTGCACTACGTCATCACGCACTGATTTTATCCGCAACAAGTCCGTCTGGTGGAAACACAACACTGGTGGGGAAATACTCATATTTCCTTCATGCAGATTGTGTTAGATTCACATGAACATGTCTCGCCAGTCGGATGGAAACCGAGCTAACGACACAGAATATCCAGTTTTAGGCAGAATCAAATCAAATGTTATTTGTCACATGATTCGTAAACAACAGGTGTAAACTACAGGGAAGTGGTTACTTATGAGTCATTTTCAACAGTCCAGAGTTAAAGATTAAAATATCTAATAATTGAAATCGAATTGAAATCCTAACTTCAGATACGTTACTCAACGTGACTCACAAACTTGGGTCATCAGAATGACTTGGCACAATCTGCACCGTTAAGTGGGACTAGGGAATATGACTGTGGTTAGAACTGTTCATAGGTCAGTTTCAACCTGCCAGATAACCTGAGCTGGCCTGTAAATACTGATCCTGGTTCAGTTTTAGCGTGTTGTTGTATGTGAGAGTAGAGAGTAGAGCCTTCCCAGGGGAATCATAATATGGATCAATTCACACAGCTGTTACCAGACAATAGACAGTAGTCAGTGATATGAGGCAATCAGAGTGGGCCTGAGAGGCACACACACACAGATACACTGAGTGGACAAAACATTAAAAACACCTTCCTAATATTGAGTTGGACCAGCCCTTTTCCCCTCAGAACAGCCTCAATTCGTCAGAACATGGACTCTACAAGGTGTCGAAAGCTTCCCACAGGGATGCTGCCCATGTTGACTACCAATGCTTCCCACAGTTGTGTCAAGTTTGCTAGATGTCCTCTGGGTGGTGGACCATTCTTGATGCACACAGGAAACTGTTGAGCGTGAAAAACCCAGCAGCTTTATAAAGGCACTTACATTTATTGTCTTGCCCAGTCACCCTCGGAATGGCCCACACACACAATCCATGTCTCATTTGTCTCAAGGCTTAAAAATCCTTCTTTAACCTCTCCTCCCCTTCATGGGCACCGATTGAAGTGGATTAAACAAGTGATAGCAATAAGTTATCACAGCTTTCACTTGAATTTATCTGGTCAGTCTGTCATGGAAAGAGTAGGTGTTCCTAATGTTTTGTAAACTCAGTCTATATCCATGTTATAGATACACAGCACAAGGGTGGGCCTGGCAAAGGTATAGTCAGGTCAGAGTAGCCTGGTTTCCATTTCTAATGGATAATTAAGGCTGTAACGGTCATGGAATTTTGGATGATGGTTATTGGTCAGCCAAAATAACCGTGGTCATCGTAATAACCGTTAGAATTGCAAAATGATAATAAAAACAATAATATATATATATATGTTTTGTACAATCAGTGTATAGCGCCTACACAAACACATGCATACACACACCCACTCAGGAGGAAGAAACACTATGGAATAGGAAGAAAGAAGAGGGAGAAGTATAGAGAGAGTGATGGAATAGAAGGGAGAAGAGGAGGAGGTATAGAGAGAGTGATGGAATGGAAGGGAGAAGAGGAGGAGGTATAGAGAGAGTGATGGAATGGAAGGAAGAAGAGGAGGAGGTATAGAGAGAGTGATGGATTGGAAGGGAGAAGAGGAGGAGGTATATAGAGTGACGGATTGGAAGGAAGAAGAGGAGGAGGTATAGAGAGAGTGATGGAATGGAAGGGAGAAGAGGAGGAGGTATATAGAGTGATGGATTGGAAGGAAGAAGAGGGAGAAGTATAGAGAGAGTGATGATTGGATGGAAGAAGAGGAGGAGGTATATAGAGTGATGGATTGGAAGGAAGAAGAGGGAGAAGTATAGAGAGAGTGATGGATTGGAAGGAAGAAGAGGAGGAGGTATATAGAGTGATGGATTGGAAGGAAGAAGAGGGAGAAGTATAGAGAGAGTGATGGAATGGAAGGAAGAAGAGGAGGAGGAATAGAGAGAGTGATGGATTGGAAGAAAGAAGAGGAGGAGGTATATAGAGTGATGGATTGGAAGGAAGAAGAGGGAGAAGTATAGAGAGAGTGATGATTGGAAGGGAGAAGAGGAGGAGGTATATAGAGTGATGGATTGGAAGGAAGAAGAGGGAGAAGTATAGAGAGAGTGATGGAATGGAAGGA
The DNA here is from genome assembly GCF_057628025.1 of Oncorhynchus mykiss. Taxonomy (NCBI): domain Eukaryota; kingdom Metazoa; phylum Chordata; class Actinopteri; order Salmoniformes; family Salmonidae; genus Oncorhynchus; species Oncorhynchus mykiss. The sequence continues at coordinate 88,485,488 of NC_143033.1, forward strand.
AGAAGAGGAGGAGGAATAGAGAGAGTGATGGATTGGAAGAAAGAAGAGGAGGAGGAATAGTGAGAGTGATGATTGGAAGGGAGAAGAGGGAGAAGTATAGAGAGAGTGATGATTGGATGGAAGAAGAGGGAGAAGTATAGAGAGAGTGATGATTGGATGGAAGAGGGAGAAGTATAGAGAGAGTGATGATTGGATGGAAGAAGAGGGAGAAGTATAGAGAGAGTGATGGATTGGATGGAAGAAGAGGGAGAAGTATAGAGAGAGTGATGGATTGGATGTGAGTAAGAGAAAGGAAGTACAGGTAAAGGAACATGAGAGGAAAATATAAAACTTCACATCCTATCAGTCAGCATGCAGAGAGAGGGAGAGGGGGAGTAAGAGAGGGAGCAAGAGAGGAAAATAGTAGCATTACTTTTTGTGGTAAAACCCCAAAAGTGTATGTGTGTGTCTGTGATTAACAGTAAACATTACACATACAGAGGTTTCAAAACAGTAAAGACATTACAAATAACATATTATATATATATATATACAGTGTTTTAACAATGTACACATGGTTAAAGGACACAAGATAAAATAAATAAGCATAAATATGGGTTGTATTTACAATGGTGTGTGTTCTTCACTGGTTGCCCTTTTCTCGTGGCAACAGGTCACAAATCTTGCTGCTGTGATGGCACACTGTGGAATTTCACCCAGTAGATATGGGAGTTTTTCAAAATTGGATTTGTTTTCGAATTCTTTGTGGATCTGTGTAATCTGAGGGAAATATGTCTCTCTAATATGGTCATACATTGGGCAGGAGGTTAGGAAGTGCAGCTCAGTTTCCACCTCATTTTGTGGGCAGTGAGCACATAGCCTGTCTTCTCTTGAGAGCCATGTCTGCCTACGGCGGCCTTTCTCAATAGCAAGGCTATGCTCACTGAGTCTGTACATAGTCAAAGCTTTCCTTAATTTTGGGTCAGTCACAGTGGTCAGGTATTCTGCCGCTGTGTACTCTCTGTGTAGGGCCAAATAGCATTCTAGTTTGCTCTGTTTTTTTGTTAATTCTTTCCAATGTGTTAAGTAATTATCTTTTTGTTTTCTCATGATTTCTCTCTGTCTCTCTCCCTCTCGTCGGAGTGCATGCTGGGAGTGAGTCGTCAAGCAGGAGTGATTGTGAGAGCGAATGGAATTTATTTTTACTCTATTGGGTTTTGGTATGTACATATATATTGATTAGTTTAGTTGTTTTAAGGGTATATTGTTTAACTATCACTAAGCACGTATAGGGGTGGTGGGATCTTTGAGGTTGGTTTTTCGCGAGGGCACAACCAGCGGGTGGGGCTGGTTGCAATGGCCACTCGCGGAAGTGTAGAGTTTGACAAATTGAGTCGAAGGCATGGAGTAAAGATTCCTGCTGCGGCCAGGTGTTCAGTGGAAGAATGTAGCTTGGCTGTGGGTGCTATCATTGGGTATGATAGCATCAAATCAGCCTCAAGGATGAATAGCGCTGTAGTGATATTTTTAGATTCAATTGAAAAGGTGAATAAGATAGTTGAGAGAGGTGTTGTGTTGCGGGAGACACAGACGCCGGTATTTCCGCTTATGAATCCGGCGAAGAAAGTTATACTTTCTAACGTGCCACCATTTGTTAGAGATGAAGTGTTAGAGCGCGAGTTATCTCGCCATGGTCCAATCGTATCTACAATAAAGAAGGTTCTTTTTGGATACAAATCTCCGTTGTTGAAACATGTCGTGTCTCATAGGAGACAAGTGCATATGTTTTTAAAAAAGGAAGGAGATGAACTGAATTTAGCGTTTAGTTTTAAGATTGATGGATTTGATTATGTCTTCTATGCATCTACTGAATCAATGAAATGTTTTGGATGTGGAAGAGAGGGGCATTTGGTGCGTAGTTGTCCAGAGAATGAGCGCGCTGAGCCTGGTATTAGCTTTAGTGCGGGTGCAACTAACGCACCACAGCGAAGGGATGAAAATACTACGGGTGCAGGGGAAGAGAGAAAGTGGGCAGATGTGGTTGGAAAAGTAGGAGAGGAAGGCATTGTGGATACGGGGGCAATTGTGGTAGATCAGAACAAAGAGGGAGGGGAAACAGTAGGTGAGATTGCGACTGCCGTCGCTGAGGTGGTGCTGGAAAATGAAATTGGAGGTCAAGAGGAGATTGAAATAACGGAAAAGGAAGCGGATGTTTTCAAAATACCGAGGAGTAAAAGGAAGAATTTAAGGGGTGGTGAAGGGTCTAATTCTAAGAGAAAGGTAGAGATGGATAAATCAGTTGAAGATGAACAGGTTGTAGAGATGGAGTTTTCTTCTGGGGAGGATAGCGAGAGTGAGATAAATGGGGTGGAAGGGAGGTATGGGATCGAGAGGATACATCAATTTCTGAAGTTGACAAAAGGGAAGAAATATATGCAGGATTACAATGTAACTGATTTTTTCCCTGAACGTGAATTGTTTATTGAATCAGCAAAGTTTCTGATCTCAAAAATTACAGGGGGAGGTTTGAAAAGCCCTGAAATTGCTAGACTCAAGAAAGTGGTCACGAGAGTGATAAGTGATGTAAATTCTAAAGAAAATGAAAGAGTTCAGTTGCAGTTTTAACTCTGGAAAGAGATGTGGTGGCTGTATCTTCCTCTGTATTTTTTTTAATCCATGAGCAGTTTTAAGATCTCTTCTTTAAACGTAAATGGGGCAAGAGATGTTAAAAAAAGAGCCATGGTGTATGAGTTAATGAGGGGAAAGGGAAGTGACATATTTTTTCTACAAGAAACGCATAGTAATTTGGAAAATGAAGTTATGTGGCAACAGGAGTGGGGGGGGGGACAGTTGTGTGTAGTCATAAAAACTCAAAAAGTGGGGGTGTGGTTATATTGTTCTCAAAAGGGTTTTTGCCTTTGTCATATGAGGTTGAAGAGGTAGTTGAGGGGAGGTTATTAAAAGTTAGAGCAAGGTATGAAAACATCAATATGTGTCTGATAAATGTATATGCCCCAGTGGTGACAGTTGAGAGGGTATGTTTTTTAGAGACATGATCAAATACCATTGAGAAATGTAACAAAGAAGATTATTTGTTTATTGCTGGGGATTTTAACTGCACAGTTAGCGATTTAGATAGAAATCACCAAGAACCTCATATAGCCTCAAGGACGTTTTTAAAACGCCTTATTGTAACAAATGAACTGTTTGATATTTGGCGGAGTCAACATGGAGGAACAAGGCAGTACACCTGGGCGCATGTGAGAGAGAACATCATCTCTATGGCCAGGTTAGATAGGTTTTATGTTTTTGAGCATCAATCTCAGGTCTGTAAATCAAGTGTGATAACTCCAGTGGGATTTTCTGATCATTGTTTAATAACAGAGGTGGTGTTCATTAACGATGTAAAACCTAAAAGCGCATACTGCCATTTTAATATAACTTTATTGAGTGATGCTCACTTCAGGAACTGTTTCAGTTTTTTTGGGGAGAGGTGGAGGTCTCAAAAGGCCAGTTTTGTATCCCTTCAACAATGGTGGGATATAGGGAAAATCCAGATTCAACAATTTTGTAATCAATACACGAGGAATGTCACCAAGGATATCACCAGATCAATGAAAGCCCTAGAGATTGAAATAGTGGAACTCATGACGTTGGTTGAGACCACAGGAGATCGAGGCCATACTCAGGCCCTCAAGAGGAGAAAAGCTGCATTGGCAGACCTGCTGGGTATCAGAGCACAGGGGGCACTGGTGAGAAGTAAGTTTCAGGGAATATCTGAAATGGATACCTCATCCAAATTTTTCTTTGGTTTAGAGAAAAAGAATGGACAAAGAAACATTATTCATTGTCTCAAATCAGCTGTTGGACAAGAGCTCATTAGCCCTAGTGAAATTAGAAAGAGGGCAGTAGAGTTCTATGCTGAGCTCTACAAGTGTGAGTACAAAGAGGACAAAACAGTGACACAGCAGTTCTTTGATGGGCTCCCAAAGGTGGCTGCAGAAGCTCAGGTTGAGCTTGAGCAACCATTGTCTTTGCAGGATTTATACACTGCATTAAAAGGCATGGAAAATGGAAGGGCACCAGGCATTGATGGGCTTCCCGTTTACTTTTTTAAGTCTTTTTGGGCTATGTTGGGAGAGGATTGGTTAGAAGTAGCTAATGATAGTTTAACCGGAGGGTTACTACCAATAAGCTGCAGAAGGGCTGTCCTCACCCTACTGCCCAAAAAGGGTGACCCGAGGGAGGTGAAGAACTGGAGGCCGGTGGCTTTATTGTGCACTGATTATAAGATATTGTCAAAGGCTTTGTCCAACAGGCTGAGGGAGGTGATGGGGCAAATCATACATACGGATCAGTCCTACTGTCTTCCTGGCAGGCAGATAGGGGATAACATTTCTCTGATTCGTGATTTTTTGGACATCTCTAGGGCTATTGGGTTGGATGCTGGTCTAATTTCAATTGATCAGGAAAAGTCATTTGACCGAGTTGAACATCAATATTTATGGCACACGTTTGAGGCGTTGGTTTTATTGCCATGATAAAGGTGATATATGGTGACATTGAAAGTGTATTGAAAGTTAACGGTGGTTTGAGTGCTCCTTTTAAAGTGTGTAGAGGAATTAGGTAGGGATGTTCTATGTCAGGGATGTTTATGGAGGTGATCCCTGCAGAGGGATAGCTCAGCGGAATTTTCAGAGCGCCACCTATAGTACTTTACTTAGTACTCGTTAAATCTCAAACTTTCATTAAAATACACATGCCAGGTACTGAATTAAAGCTACACTCGTTGTGAATCTAGCCACCAAGTCAGATTTGTAAAATGCTTTTTGGCGAAAGCATGAGAAGCTATTATCTGATAGCATGCACCCCCCAAAATACCAGCACGACACGTAAAGAAAAGATTTTGCGGTAGCCGGCGCTACCCAAAACGCAGAAATAAAATATAAAACATTCATTACCTTGGACGAGCTTCTTTGTTGGCACTCCTATATGTCCCATAAACATCACAATTGGGTCTTTTTCCCGATTAAATCCGTCATTGTATACCCAAAATGTCATTTGCTGAAGGCCAGTCTGATGCTGCAAAAAGTCCATTACAAGACGAAACGTCACTTTTTAAAATTACAAAAGTCGCCTATAAACTTTTACAAATCACTTCAAACGACGTTTCTAAACCAACTTTAAGTATTAATAAACGTTAATGATGTATCAAATTGATCACGGGGCGATCTGTATTCGATAGCAGCAAGTCTGGAAAACTTCGTCCATTTTTTCAGTTTCACAACATCCTGTGGTGCGTCAGAAGAAGGGAGGGGTCTATTTGTGTTGCGACCAGGGATAAATGATTCTGATATTGATAGCAATGGTGACATCGTGTGGAAGCTGTAGGCATTTACAGGGGGTTTGCATATATTTTCCCTCGTCTTAAACAATTGATTGAATGGCGGATGAATATTTTTGTTTTGTTTTTGGTGAACAGTTTTACCAGGGATATTTACTCCTAAACACGTTCTGTTATAGCCACAGACCCGATTTAACCAGTTTTAGAAACTTCAGAGTGTTTTCTATCCACACATACTTATCATATGCATATACTATATTCCTGGCATGAGTAGCAGGACTTTGAAATGTTGCACGATTTTTAACAAAAAGCTGCGAAAATTCGCATCATCCATAACAGGATATGCCATTGCTATAGAGCCACTACTAAATAGCATTAGAAGTCTCATTGCAGGGGTGTGCCTTTCAGAGGATATTCCTCCTATTCGTCTTTCAGCATATGCTGATGATGTAGTTGTGCTAGTGAAAAATCAAGCGGAGGTGGATAGCTTGAGTCTAATGGTTGATCGTTTTAGGGGAATATCCTCTGCAAAGGTAAATTGGGAAAAGAGTTGTGCTTTACAGATTGGAGAATGGTCTGGAGGGATCATGGCTTTGCCAGGGGGGCTAGAATGGTGTAAGGGAGGTTTTAAGTATCTTGGAGAGTACCTAGGAGATGAGGGGACTATGGAAAAAAATTGGAGTGGGGTGGTTGAAATGGTGGAAGGGAGGATGAGGAGATGGCGTTGGGTATTATCTCGTATGTCATATAGGGGGCGCACTATTATAGTTAACAATGTGATTGCCTCTGCACTGTGGCATCGGTTGTCAGTTTTAGAACCACCATCTGGCCTTCTGGCTAAGATACAGGCATTTATTGTGGATTTCTTTTGGGATAAATATCACTGGGTTCCACAAAGTGTTTTGTATTTGTCAAAAGAGGAGGGGGGACAAGGTCTTGTACATCTTGCTAGTAGGGCTGCTGCTTTCCGGTTTCAGTTTATTCAAAGGTTGCTTTATGGACCGGAAAATGTGGTGTGGAGAGGGGTGGCAGGTCTTATATTACAGCGGGTTGGAGGATTAGGTTTAAAGAAGGCTTTATTTCTGGTTGATAGTAGCCAGATTTCTAGGGAGGGAGTACCTCCGTTTTACAGAGGCCTTCTCAGAGTGTGGAGCATAATGAAGGTGGCCAGACGAACTTCAGCGGAGTCAGTGCATTGGCTGTTGGAGGAACCTCTGGTGTATGGGGCAAGACTGGATTGTACAACTGCAGCTGTTCCACATTTCTCCAAGATTCTGGTGAAGGGGAAAATCATCACCTTAAGACAGTTAATGGCCATGGCTGGGCCCGCCTTAATGGATGGAAGACGGGTGGCAGAACATTTGGGGATGAGGTCGGAAAGGATTGTCAGACAAATGCTGAGGAGTTGTAGGAAGGCTCTGTCAGCGGAAGAATGGGGTATGCTTAGTAGCCACAAGAAGAAGGTGCAAGATGAAGACGTCTCATTTCCAAAACTAGGGATTACACCAAATATCCCAGAGTCAGAAAGAAAGGCGTTATTGCTGGATTTGAGAGGGTTGGAGGGGGTGGGTTTGGATGAGGTGAATGGGAAGGAATTGTATAGGGGGTGTGTCAAGGTGTTGAATAAAGATAAATTGAAAAATAGAAAAGACACTCCATGGAGGGTAAAATTGGGCATTAATGACAAGGTAAAGCCAGCATGGAGAGCACTGTACAAGCCACCGTTACAAAAGGGTACTGGTGATATGCAATGGAGGGTTTTACATGGCATCATTGCAGTTAATGCTTTTGTATCTGTTATTAACTCAGATGTTAGAGATGGATGTCCTTTTTATAATATAAGAGAAACCATTTTTCACTGTTTTATGGAGTGTGAGAGGATAAAACCTCTATTGGAAATGCTGGAATCTTTGTTTAAAGCTGTAGGGGAGGTTTTCAATAGCACTGTGTTTATTTTGGGGTTTCAATATAGTAAACAACAGAAAAGAAAATGTCAAATGTTAAATTTTATTTTGGGACAAGCTAAGATGTCAATTTTTCTGAGTAGGAAACATAAGATAGAAACGGGATATGGGCAGGATGTAAGGTGTGTTTTTAAAGGATTAGTGAAAGCAAGAATAAAAGTAGGTTTTGAGTTATTTTCAGCTGTAAAAGATCTCCTATTATTTGAGGAGAAGTGGGCCTACGAAGGATTGCTTTGTTTTGTAGAGGAGGGGAAATTATTTTTTGCTGATGAAATAAGTTGAATGTATATGTTATGTATTTATTTTTGTTTAGGAATTACATTTGTTGTTTCATTCTGAAAAGGCAGTGTGTCATTATTTATGTTAACACTTGAGTAAAAAATAAAGGTTTTATAAAAACTCAAACTCTCTCCCTCTCTCTCTCTCTCTCTCTATCTTTCTGTCTCTACCGTCTCAATCTACCACCTCTTCCTCTTTGTCTCTCTCCTCCCCTCTCTTCCCCTCTCAGTCTCTCCTCCTTCTTCCTGATACTGCAGTGAGTATAAACAGAGGACAACACTCCACTCATTTCCTCTCCTCCTCTATTTCTCATGCTACCTGTCCTCCCCTCCTTCTCACACCCGGCCTATAAAGAGACCAGAAACACCCCTCTCTCCAGGTTAGTCTGCCAATCTGGTAGGATAACCCCAACTCCAGTAAAGACACACACAGCCAACATCTGATACATGATGACCCCACACAGTCTCAGAACAGCAGATCCCTGTGTCAGATAACAGGGAGGGAGGGAAGGAAGTAGGGAGGGAGGGAGGGAGGGAGGGAGGGAGGGAGGGAGGGAGGGAGGGAGGGAGGGAGGGAGGGAGGGCTCGCCAGTGAAAGTCTTTCATGCAGCCTCTGTTATTTTATGTCTGGCGGGAAGTGAGTGATCCAGACCAGGAGACGTGACTAAGTTGGTAGAGACAACAGGCCGCTGTGTGTGTGTGTGTGTGTGTGTGTGTGTGTGTGTGTGTGTGTTTGCATGCGTGCATGTGCTTGCGTGCGTGTGCGTGTGTGTGATACCCATTCCACACCGATACCTCATAATTTACACCAGTAAACACACACACACACTCACACACACACACACACACACACACACTTTCCAGAAACCAATGTCAAATAACACACAAGGTAACACAATAGTGATGGGGGAAGAAATTGGTACAGCTACATATCACAATAGTATTTTGGACTATATTATATTGATACATTGACTCCAAGTATCGATTTGTAAAAAAATATATATATATATATACACTGAACAAAAATATAAACGCAAAAAAATATAAACGCAACATGCAACAATTTCAAATATTTTACTGAGTATCAGCTCATATAAGGAAATCAGTTAATTTAAATAAATAAATTAGGCCCTAATCTATGGATTTCACATGGCTGGGAATACAGATATGCATCTGTTGGTCACAGATACCTTAAAAAAGATAGGGGCGTAGATCAGAAAACCAGTCAGTATCTAGTGTGATCACCATTTGCCTCATGCAGCGCGACACATCTCCTTCTCATAGAGTTGATCAGGCTGTTGATTGTGGCCTGTGGAATGTGGTCCTACTCCTCTTCAATGGCTGTCTGAAATTGCTAGATACTGGCAGGAACTGGAATATGCTGCATCCCAAACATGATCAATGGGTGACAAGTCTAATGAGTATGCAGGCGAATAGAAGAACTGGGACATTTTCAGCTTCCAGGAATTGTGTACAGATCCTTGCGACATGGGGCCATGCATTATCATGCTGAAACATGAGGTAATGGTGGCTGATGAATGGCACGACGATTGGCCTCAGGACCTCGTCACGGTATCGCTGTGCATTCAAATTGCCAGCGATAAAATGCAATTGTGTTCTTTGTCCATAGTTTATGCCTGCCAATACCATAACCCCACCACCACCATGGGGCACTCTGTTCATACCGTTGTCATCAGCAAACCGCTTCGCCCACACAACACCATACACGTGGTCTGTGGTTGTGAGGCCGGTTGGACCTACTGCCAAATTCTCTAAAACGACGTTGGAGGCGTCTTATGGTAGATGCAGCACTCCATCACTCTCCTTCTTGGTCAAGTAGCCCTTACACAGCCTGGAAGTGTGTTGGGTCATTGTCCTGTTGAAAAACAAATGATAGTCCCACTAAACCCAAACCAGATGGGATGGAGTGTCGCTGCAGAATGCTGCGGTAGACATAATGGTTAAGTGTGCCTTGAATTCTAAATAAATGACAGACAGTGTCACCACCAAAGCACCCCACACCATCACACCTCCACCTCCATGCTTCATGGTGGGAACCACACATGCAGCGATCATCCGTTCACCTACTCTGCGTCTCACAAGACACGGCTGTTGGAGCCAAAAATCTCAAATTTGGGCTCATCAGACCAAAGGACAGATTTCCACCGGTCTAATGTCCATTGCACGTGTTTCTTGGCCCAAGCAAGTCTCCTCTTATTGGTGTCCTTTAGTAGTGGTTTCTTTGCAGCAATTCGACCATGAAGGCCTGATTCACGCAGTCTCCTCTGAACAGTTGATGTTGAGATGTGTCTGTTACTTGAACTCTGTGAAGCATTTATTTGGGCTGCAATCTGAGGTGCTGTTAACTCTAATTAACTTATCCTCTGCAGCAGAGGTAACTCTGGGTCTTCCATTCCTGTGTCGGTCCTCATGAGAGCCAGTTTCATCATAGCACTTGATGTTTTTTGTGATTGCACTTGAAGAAACTTTCAAACTGCTTGAAATGTTCCAGATTGACTGACCTTCATGTCTTAAGGCAATGCTTGACTGTCGTTTCTGGTTGCTTATTTGAGCTGTTCTTGCCATAATATGGACTTGGTCTTTTACCAAATAGGGCTATCTTCTGTACACCACCCTTACCTTGTCACAACACAACTGATTTGCTCAAATGCATTAAGAAGGAAATCAATTCCACAAATGTACTTTTAACAAGGCATACCTGTTAATTGAAATGCATTCTAGGTGACCTCATGATGCTGGTTCAGAGAATGCCAAGAGTGTGCAAAGCTGTCATCAAGGCAAAGGGTGGGTACTTTGAAGAATCTCACATTTTATTTTTTTATTTTTTTTGTTTAACACTTTTTTGGTTACTACATGATTCCATATGTGTTATTTCATAGTTTTGACGTCTTCACTATTATTTTACAATGTAGAAAATAGTACAAATAAGGAAAAACCCTGGAATGAGTAGGTGTGTCCAAACTTTTGACTGGTACTGTGTATTTATTTATTTTTACAAATAGATACTTGGAGAGTATCGATATAATGTTGTCCAACTGCACCAATTTCTTCCCCCATCACTACTGTGTATCTTTGTGCATTACCATGTACTAGAGTGTGTTATTGGTTATTGGTTTCTTGAAAGTGTGTGTGGTGTGTCTGTTTTTATTTAACCTTTAGTTATCTAGGCAAGTCAGTTAAGAACAAATTGCTATTTTCAATGACGGCCTAGGAACAGTGGGTTAACTGCCTTGTTCAGGGGCAGAACGACAGATTTTTACCTTGTTAGCTCGGGGATTCGATCTTGCAACCTTTTAGTTACTAGTCCAACACACTAACCAGTAGGCTACCTGCTGCTGTGTGGTGTGTGTGTGTGTGTGTGCGCATGTGTGTGTGCGTGCGTGTGTGTGTGTGCATGCGTGCGTGCGTGTATTCGTGTGTTGCGTTACCTAGCGCTAGTCAGCTGTACCTGCGCCGAAACGCAGGTAGTTTTTATCCTATAGCTTGTTCTCCGTCTTCTTTTTAAATAGTGAGCCAACATTTTTTCAGCACTTTTATTTCCATGCCTGATCAAAAGTCATTTTCTCATGTCTCTAGCTGAAAAATATGATTAGAACATCAAATTACAGTCAAATCGCAGTATCGAATCGCAATACACATAGAATCATGAGAATCACAATACACATAGAATCATGAGAATCACAATACATATAGAATCGTGAGAATCACAATACATATAGAATCATGAGAATCACAATACATATAGAATCGTGAGAATCACAATACATATAGAATCGTGAGAATCACAATACATATAGAATCATGAGAATCGCAATACATATAGAATCATGAGAATCACAATACATATAGAATCGTGAGAATCACAATACACATAGAATCATGAGAATCACAATACATATAGAATCATGAGAATCACAATACATATAGAATCATGAGAATCACAATACATATAGAATCATGAGAATCACAATACATATAGAATCATGAGAATCACAATACATATAGAATCGTGAGAATCACAATACATATAGAATCGTGAGAATCACAATACATATAGAATCGTGAGAATCACAATACATATAGAATCATGAGAATCACAATACATATAGAATCATGAGAATCACAATACATATAGAATCGTGAGAATCACAATACATATAGAATCGTGAGAATCACAATACATATAGAATCGTGAGAATCACAATACATATAGAATCATGAGAATCACAATACATATAGAATCATGAGAATCACAATACATATAGAATCGTGAGAATCACAATACATATAGAATCATGAGAATCACAATACATATAGAATCATGAGAATCACAATACATATAGAATCATGAGAATCACAATACATATAGAATCATGAGAATCACAATACATATAGAATCGTGAGAATCACAATACACATAGAATTATGAGAATCACAATACATATAGAATCATGAGAATCACAATACATATAGAATCGTGAGAATCACAATACACATAGAATCATGAGAATCACAATACATATAGAATCGTGAGAATCACAATACATATAGAATCATGAGAATCACAATACATATAGAATCGTGAGAATCACAATACATATAGAATCATGAGAATCACAATACATATAGAATCATGAGAATCACAATACACATAGAATCATGAGAATCACAATACATATACAATCGTGAGAATCACAATACATATAGAATCATGAGAATCGCAATACATATAGAATCATGAGAATCACAATACATATAGAATCGTGAGAATCACAATACACATAGAATCATGAGAATCACAATACATATAGAATCATGAGAATCACAATACATATAGAATCATGAGAATCACAATACATATAGAATCATGAGAATCACAATACATATACAATCGTGAGAATCACAATACATATAGAATCGTGAGAATCACAATACATATAGAATCGTGAGAATCACAATACATATAGAATCATGAGAATCGCAATACATATAGAATCATGAGAATCACAATACATATAGAATCGTGAGAATCACAATACACATAGAATCATGAGAATCACAATACATATAGAATCATGAGAATCACAATACATATAGAATCATGAGAATCACAATACATATAGAATCATGAGAATCACAATTCATATAGAATCATGAGAATCACAATACATATAGAATCATGAGAATCACAATACATATAGAATCATGAGAATCACAATACATATAGAATCATGAGAATCACAATACATATAGAATCATGAGAATCACAATACATATAGAATCATGAGAATCACAATACATATAGAATCATGAGAATCACAATACATATAGAATCATGAGAATCACAATACATATAGAATCATGAGAACCACAATACATATAGAATCATGAGAATCACAATACATATAGAATCATGAGAATCACAATACATATAGAATCGTGAGAATCACAATACATATAGAATCGTGAGAATCACAATACACATAGAATCATGAGAATCACAATACATATACAATCGTGAGAATCACAATACATATACAATCGTGAGAATCACAATACACATAGAATTATGAGAATCACAATACATATAGAATCATGAGAATCACAATACATATAGAATCGTGAGAATCACAATACACATAGAATCATGAGAATCACAATACATATACAATCGTGAGAATCACAATACATATAGAATCATGAGAATCACAATACATATAGAATCGTGAGAATCACAATACATATAGAATCATGAGAATCACAATACATATAGAATCATGAGAATCACAATACACATAGAATCATGAGAATCACAATACATATACAATCGTGAGAATCACAATACATATATAGAATCGTGAGAATCACAATACATATAGAATCATGAGAATCACAATACATATAGAATCGTGAGAATCACAATACATATAGAATCATGAGAATCACAATACATATAGAATCATGAGAATCACAATACATATAGAATTGTGAGAATCTAAACACATAATCGTATCACCACTTAAGTATGGTGATAATATCATATCGTGAGGTCCCTGGTAATTCCCCGCACTAATACACAGTAGAGCCCACAGTATCTGTGTGTGGAACAGGTCGTGAAGTTAGAGCCCACAGTATCTGTGTGTGGAACAGGTCGTGAAGTTAGAGCCCACAGTATCTGTGTGTGGAACAGGTCGTGAAGTTAGAGCCCACAGTATCTGTGTGTGGAACAGGTCGTGAAGTTAGAGCCCACAGTATCTGTGTGTGGAACAGGTCGTGAAGTTAGAGCCCACAGTATCTGTGTGTGGAACAGGTTGTGAAGTTAGAGCCCACAGTATCTGTGTGTGGAACAGGTCGTGAAGTTAGAGCCCACAGTATCTGTGTGTGGAACAGGTCGTGAAGTTAGAGCCTACAGTATCTGTGTGTGGAACAGGTCGTGAAGTTAGAGCCCACAGTATCTGTGTGTGGAACAGGTCGTGAAGTTAGAGCCCACAGTATCTGTGTGTGGAACAGGTCGTGAAGTTAGAGCCCACAGTATCTGTGTGTGGAACAGGTCGTGAAGTTAGAGCCCACAGTATCTGTGTGTGGAACAGGTCGTGAAGTTAGAGCCCACAGTATCTGTGTGTGGAACAGGTCGTGAAGTTAGAGCCCACAGTATCTGTGTGTGGAACAGGTCGTGAAGTTAGAGCCCACAGTATCTGTGTGTGGAACAGGTCGTGAAGTTAGAGCCCACAGTATCTGTGTGTGGAACAGGTCGTGAAGTTAGAGCCCACAGTATCTGTGTGTGGAACAGGTCGTGAAGTTAGAGCCCACAGTATCTGTGTGTGGAACAGGTTGTGAAGTTAGAGCCAGGTTGTGAAGTTAGAGCCCACAGTATCTGTGTGTGGAACAGGTTGTGAAGTTAGCAGCAAGCAGAGAGCAGCGAGGGAGAGAACGACCAATAAATCATTTACATTCTGCAGATTGAATGTAGATCCCTGATTCCACACAGCAAAGAAAACACTGGGGTTTAACGATACTGGGCTGTCTCTCGTTCTCTCTGTCTCTCTCTCTATATCTCCTTTTTCTTTATCCATTTGCCCTTGCTTTTTCTGGGCTTTCTCCCTCTCTCATTTGTGATGGTAGGATTTCCATCCGAGTGTTATGTGATGTGATGTACAGAGTAACAGTCAAAATCCATCAATACCACGGAATATCCTGGGCTTTAGTACATAGATACATAAACAAATACAACCAAGTATGAAAAGAAGCACACACACAAAGGGTGAACTGACCTCCTTACCTCCCTCAGTGCCTCATCCCTTGGGGAGTTAGTGTATGAGGTAGTATATTACACAGGACAGGGCAAGGGGAGGGGTTATAGGTTAGAGGTCAAGGGGTCATGACAGTTGATCTGGGACAGAGCAGAGCATCTGAGGTAATAGGAGAGACAGTTATGAGAGTGACTATGTGCTATACAATTCAAAACTGTTTACTGAATTTCCAGGGTGAGACAAAATACAGTCACCCTCTTACACTGCTGCGTGAGAATATGTGTGAACGAACATTCTGCCGGCTTTCAGTTTGTTTCACATAGTTACTTTGACCTAAACCCTTATCTTATGGATAACATGAGTCAAATGGGTACAGTTGCCACAAAGGTGCCACTGGGACCTTTGTGTTGTCTTACTGGTAGTGACCACATATGTCCCCATAGGAAAACCCTTTGAATAACCCTTTTTGGTTCCAGGTAGAACCCTTTACACAGAGGGCTCTACATGGAACCCAAAAAGAGTTCTACCTGAAACCAAAAAGTAATTTTCTTTATGGAACAAAAAAGGGTACCCCTATGGGGATAGCCGAAGAACCCTTTTGGAACCCTTTTTTCTAAGAGTGTACAGTAAATCTATAAAATCTAATTTTGAGATTTGTGAGTGTGTATGTGTGTGTGTGTGTGTGTGTGTGTGTGTGTGTGTGTGTGTGTGTTTGTTTGTGTGTGTGTGTGTTTGTATGTGTGTGTGTGTGTGTGTGTGTGTGTGTGTGTGTGTGTGTGCGTGTGTGTGTGTGTGTGTGTTTGTGTGTGCGTGCGTGCGTGTGTGTGTGGAGGGGGGAGGGGGCATAAGAGGTAAGGGAGTAACTAAGGGAACAGGAGAAGGAGTGAGATTTAAAGGGATAGGGTGATAGATGAGGAGAGAGAGAGAGGAGGAGGGAGATAGAGGAGGAGGGAGAGGAGGCAGAGAGAGAGGGTAAGAGAGTGAGAGAGAGCGAGGGGTAGAGGGAGAGAAGGTGATGATAGAGGAATGGAGGGGAGAGAGAAAAGCAGGAGAGAGAGATGTAGGAAGAGAGGGAGATGTGGAGAAGAAGAGAGAAAGGGTGATAGAGGAAGAAGATGAGACACTGCTAAACTAATCCAATATGTTCAATCAAAACCAGAGAGGACAAAACCATCTGAACTAGGTAGGGGTGTGCGGGTGTGGAAGAGACTATGTCCACATTCCAACACATTCAATACATATTCAAAATCCCTTTTTCAAAACGGTACAGAGGCAAGCTCACGCACATGCTCATAGAGTACATGTATTGAACATATTTCACACACATCTGTGTTCAATCTCCATTCAAACAATTGAACAGATACGATTCAAAAGCCTTAAAACAATCTCATCCATTTGCCAGAGCAGCAGGCCAATTAGAGTGAATCATTTCTGACCCATCACTACAGATCAATGCAATCATTATTCTACTTTCCTCTCGTCCTGACAGCCTCACAGCTTCCAACTGGAGAACAGACATTGTCCAAATCACTCCCAGGTTTCTCCCAAAATGGGGCTATGCTAACACTAAGACTGAAGGGGTTAAAAACAAACAGAAGATAACTGTTGTAAGGTGCATTGTGTCTGTAAAAATGTAGAAACTGGAAGAAGAAGCCTAAGTGTTGTTGTCCATTAGTTTACTCCAATTAGCAGAGGGGTGGGTAGGGTTAGGGGAAAATAATAAAAGAAACTATATTTTAATAACACGAAGACTGGCAGAATAGTAGCAGACACTGTAGGTCCAGTGTGCCACACACAGATGGGCACAGTGGGCACACACATACATATACAGTCAGGGGCAGTTGTGTCTGGCCTGACACACACATGCACGCACACACACACACACACACAAAGAGAAAACACAAGCAGACACACACAGGTAGTCAGGCACACACATACACTCCAGCACACCACAGGCATGATCCATCAGTGAAAACCTAGAGATATGTATGCTGATAAGGACATGGCCCAGTTCACTCCATTCTCTCAGTCTAAGCAGAAATGGTGGCAGTATATACTCTCCTTCCCTCCTTGCCTTCCCCTTCACTGTTTTTCCTGAGCTGAGACTGAACATGCTGACATCAGCAACCAGCAGCTCTGCACTACAAACATCTCTCTCTCTCTCTCTCTCTCTCTCTCTCTCTCTCTCTCTCTCTCTCTCTTTCTCTCTCTCTCAAAAACGTGGCCATTGGTGACTGCAATTGATAAATGCCCTTAATAACAACATTCATAATTCATTCATAATGACAAAAATCATTTTAATGACGCCCAAATACAAACATTCAATGGATCCTAAACCTATCATGTCTACAGGTTTCTGTTGAATCACCACACACTACAGCGCCAGGAAGGCCTTTGAGTATTGCTGTCTAGTAGGCTATGTTGTCATCATTACATGCTCACACTAGCCTAATGATGCCCTACCTAATTGGCTAATGGTAGAGCCACATAGATAGGTCCCATCATTAGATCATCTTCCCATTATGATAATAACATTGCAAGTACAGTGGGCCTACCTGATACTCGGGGTTTAGCACTGATGTTATAATACACAGTGAGGAGAAACATGTAAAGGATATGGCCATTCTGTAATCTTTTTGGCGTATTTTCTCACAAAGTTATCCTCGCTGAAGATGAACAGCGAGCGGTTGACGGTGAAGCAGTTCTGACGCACCGGGATGGGGTTGTACAGGGCCATGGTCCGGGCTCTCTGCGCCATGGACTGCTTGTAGACCCGCTGTCCCCCGGGGCCTCCAGGCGGGCCACCCTGCCGACTGCCGCCGCGGCCAGGGCCTCCAGGTCCATGCCCATGCCCTGGTCCATGGCCGTGGCCGCCGCCATACCTGGACGGCATCTCGTTTTCGAACCGCGCCATTCTCTGGACACCAAATCTTTACAAAGCAGCTGTAGCTGAGAAGGAGGCGAATGCTCAGCACGACCACACAACATTACATCCCATCTGCCTGCGGACTGCTCAGACACTCAACTGTTTTATTCTGCTTCTTCCACCTGCATAGGGGGAGAGTTGCCGGGCAGTAGCCTATATGGTGCGGCCTTTACAAGATGAAGACGCCATATAGTTTTTGGTCTCTCTCTGTGGTTAGTGCTAATGGTCAAGTGCAGGTGTAAAAAAATGCAACGTGGGGTGGGGGTGGGCTGGATAGCTTGGCTTGTTGCACGACTATCAGTGCAGTAGGATTCACAATTCCTCTTCAGTTCGTTTTTAGATGTCCAAAAAATAAGAGTAAGGCTCTTTTGGGATATTGGGGATATCAGATTGGGGACATTCCAAGATGAGTTAGTATAAATGTTTCATGTTCTCCATGGCTGCTCCATCGTTTTCTCCCGAACCATTTCCACGGTGCGATAGGCTCATCAGAAGCCCCTTGTGCTTCGCTTGAAGATAAAATGTTGTATTGTCATCATGACCACAGCACAATATTAAAATCAATCAGATTATCAAAATAAGAAAATAAATCCACCAAGTTTTTCCCCTCAACCGGGCATGTTGGTCGTGATTGCCATGGTACGTTTCAGACACCAAAACATGTTGGAAAAAATAGCTAAAATCTATAATTATTTATTTATTTTGTAACATCCGCAATGTTTGGTACACTGGCTAATTTGTCTCCCGCCACCTCACACTCGCTTTACACGCGCGCAAAGATGAACTGGCATCCTTATACACGAAAAGGATAAATGTGAACATTTGTTGATTTTTCTCATTTGCATTCAATAATAATCTTTAATTGAAATCCGTCGTGGTTTGTAATATAATGTAGGGTAATATTAGAGCTGAATCGACAATTAAATGATGTCCCCCTCGACACAATGATCATATTCTCTCCATCACCTGCACAGCCGTCCATTCATACGTGGTCTCATCCGAGGAGGGGACATTTGGACGCGGGCAACATCACCATAGCAGAGTGGGGAGCATCCGCCACCGCTCCGGTGTCTCGCCACCAGTCATCGTGATCTCCACAAGCGGGTCGAGCGCAGTGCAGAAGCCGTGAAAGTCGAACACCAACCCCTCCCAGCAGAGTGCCTCTGCCCGCTGGAAAAAAAACAGTGTCCTGTCCGTCCTCTTTCTCCCCTTCCTGAACAAGTGCGCTGCACGGCCTCCTCGGCTATCCGTCCAGCGGCCCTTAGGGGAGGGAAAGATGGAAGAATGGATGGATGGAAAGGGAGGAAATAGCCCCCCCTTTTCTTTAGAAAAAGTAGAAATGACTAGATTTTTTTTTTTAAGAGATTAAGAGATCAGAACACGAAATTGTCCTCGTCCAGATCCGCCAGTATTTTGGACTATAGTCTACTAAGCGACTAGAGCCGATCAATTCAGCGCTGAATGCCTGAGAAAAGCTCTGTCCCGAAACCTGTGTGTGTAGCCAATGTGTGTGTTGCCGCCAGGCGCTGCAGCACATGACGCACACAGCCCCCACTCACAGACTCACTCCTCGCTCCCCTTCGTTCAAGTTCCAGACCCGTGCACGGTGAGGTGAGCCCTGATTTCTTTAGGAACTATAACCATATGCCCAGCCCTGGATTCACGATGCCTGTCCCTGTCGTACACACATTCTAGCACACATCAATGGAAAAATAATGCGTAAAATACCTCTGTGGTGAAAGAGATCCGCGGAGGGACATGGTTGCTTGGTGATTGTGAGTGTGTGGGGGGTCGAGATGGATGGATGGATGATTATGTTTGTTTTTATTGCTATTTCATGAACGACCTGGTAACTGTGTCAAGGTCAGCCTTGTGTGTGAGCTACGTGTGTTTTGGTGAGGGAGGAAGAGGTTGGGGGGGGGGGGGGGGGGGGGTACATCTCTCCTAGCGTGTGTAGCTCGCGCGAGGGGATACAGCTGCACCCCCTGGCGAGAGACAGCGAGCGTGTGTGCTTACACGTGCGCGCGTCTCGGGGGAGATGTGTGGCGTCCTGTGTGTGTGTGTGTGTGTGTGCGAGAGAGAGAGAGAGAGAGAGAGAGAGAGAGATAGGGGAAGGAGAGAGAGAGAGCGCGCCCGCGTTAGGGAACGTGCAGAGAGAAACGTCCAAAGACTATTCTTAGCTGCAGACATTTGGAAATTAATGGACGAAGTTCTCCCTCCCTCGTCTCTCGCTCTTCCTCTACGGTCTCTCTCGCTCTTCCACACCCGTTCCTCTCGCTCTCTGGATCCGAGCAGGTGCTAGTGCTCTTCCCTCTCGCCCTCCCTCTCTCTCTTCAGTCCCGCATGCATGTCACTAATGCTCAAGGTACGGACGTCCCTAATGTCCCTCGTCCATTGCCATTGCCGAGCATTCTGAAATCAAATGCACAATTCTGGCTACATGATGTGCAAATGAAGTGGAGTCTATATATGCCTAAAAAGACCCTGTGACTATATGAATGAATACGACTTTGTATTTGTGGTTTCTACTTTCTGCAATTTGTGTTGAGTTGGTGCTGGTATTTCCGCCCAAAATAGCAGCCGCTTTGAAAGGTAAATGATCAAGAGGACATGGACTTAAGGGCGATCTGCGAATTAGTCCATATTTGGAGTTATCATCTGGTCAATATACACTGCTCAAAAAAATAAAGGGAACACTTAAACAACACAATGTAACTCCAAGTCAATCACACTTCTGTGAAATCAAACTGTCCACTTAGGAAGCAACACTGATTGACAATAAATGTCACATGCTGTTGTGCAAATGGAATAGACAACATGTGGAAATTATAGGCAATTAGCAAGACACCCCCAATAAAGGAGTGGTTCTGCAGGTGGTGACCCGAGACCACTTCTCAGTTCCTATGCTTCCTGGCTGATGTTTTGGTCACGTTTGAATGCTGGAGGTGCTTTCACTCTAGTGGTAGCATGAGACGGAGTCTACAACCCACACAAGTGGCTCAGGTAGTGCAGCTCAACCAGGATGGCACATCAATGCGAGCTGTGGCAAGAAGGTATGCTGTGTCTGTCAGCGTAGTGTCCAGAGCATGGAGGCGCTACCAGGAGACAGGCCAGTACATCAGGAGACGTGGAGGAGGCCGTAGGAGGGCAACAACCCAGCAGCAGGACCGCTACCTCCGCCTTTGTGCAAGGAGGAGCAGGAGGAGCACTGCCAGAGCCCTGCAAAATGACCTCCAGCAGGCCACAAATGTGCATGTGTCTGCTCAAACGGTCAGAAACAGACTCCATGAGGGTGGTATGAGGGCCCGATGTCCACAGGTGGGGGTTGTGCTTACAGCCCAACACCGTGCAGGACGTTTGGCATTTGCCAGAGAACACCACGATTGGCAAATTCGCCACTGGCGCCATGTGCTCTTCACAGATGAAAGCAGGTTCACACTGAGCACATGTGACAGACGTGACAGAGTCTGGAGACACCGTGGAGAAAGTTCTGCTGCCTGCAACATCCTCCAGCATGACCGGTTTGGCGGTTGGTCAGTCATGGTGTGGGTGGCATTTCTTTGGGGGGCCTGTAGTGTGGTTTTAATTTTGAGTGTGACTCCAAATCCAGACCTCCATGGGTTGATGAATTTGATTTCCATTGATCATTTTTGTGTGATTTTGTTGTCAGCACATTCAACTATGTAAAGAAAAAAGTATTTAATAAGAATATTTCATTCATTCAGATCTAGGACGTGTTATTTTAGTGTTCCCTTTATTTTTTTGAGCAGTGTATAAACTTGATGGTGAGACAACGTTCTTGTGGGAGAAAGAAGACGACCGATATCGGCGCGACCTTAACTGTTATCGCTTATCGGGTATCACATGAAGCTTGGATCAATGTTTTCTTCAGCGGTGAGAGTGACCCACTGTCAAGATCCAGGTCTAACAAGCTCGTCTCTATACACTGTACACTGTAAAAAAAGAAATATGTGGAAAACCGTTTCTAGGACCATTCGAGTAACCCAACTCAAAGTATTGCAGTGTTCAAATCTTAAAGTAATAAAGTGACATCACCACCCATATGGTTCTTTTAAAGTTGTAAATACTTAACTGTTTTTGTGTTCTATTAACTTTTTTGCATTATGTATTCTGAACTATACCGATTGAAGTTGCTTGAATATGAGTATTTGTTGTAGTGAACATAACACTTTAGGTTCCCTTCTACTGAAATGATTTACCTTCATTAGTAATTGTTTTCAAGTGTAAGTACTAAGTAGTTCTGATTATTTTCAGTGGTCGTGCCATGTTTAACGTTGTTTTATGTATTTGATGATTTGTCATTATAATCCACCTTAGCAGTCATTGTTGAGCACAGTGTTCATCCCTCTAGCAGTAGCTGGAGGTAGAGCTGTAACCAGTCATTGTTGAGCACAGTGCTTATCCCTCTAGCAATAGCTGGAGGTAGAGCTGTAACCAGTCATTGTTGAGCACAGTGCTCATCCCTCTAGTGGTAGCTGGAGGTAGAGCTGTAACCAGTCATTGTTGAACACAGTTCTCATCCCTCTAGCAGTAACTGGAGGTAGAGCTGTAACCAGTCATTGTTGAGCACAGTGCTCATCCCTCTAGCGGTAGCTGGAGGTAGAGCTGTAACCAGTCATTGTTGGACACAGTGCTCATCCCTCTAGCGGTAGCTGGAGGTAGAGCTGTAACCAGTCATTGTTGAGCACAGTGCTCATCCCTCTAGCAGTAACTGGAGGTAGAGCTGTAACCAGTCATTGTTGAACACAGTTTTCATCTCTCTAGCGGTAACTGGAGGTAGAGCTGTAACCAGTCATTGTTGAACACAGTGCTCATCTCTCTAGCGGTAACTGGAGGTAGAGCTGTAACCAGTCATTGTTGAACACAGTTCTCATCCCTCTAGCAATAGCTGGAGGTAGAGCTGTAACCAGTCATTGTTGAGCACAGCGTTCATCCCTCTAGCAGTAGCTGGAGGTAGAGCTGTAACCAGTCATTGTTGAGCACAGTGCTCATCCCTCTAGCGGTAGCTGGAGGTAGAGCTGTAACCAGTCATTGTTGAGCACAGTGCTCATCCCTCTAGTGGTAGCTGGAGGTAGAGCTGTAACCAGTCATTGTTGAACACAGTTCTCATCCCTCTAGCAGTAACTGGAGGTAGAGCTGTAACCAGTCATTGTTGAGCACAGTGCTCATCCCTCTAGCGGTAGCTGGAGGTAGAGCTGTAACCAGTCATTGTTGGACACAGTGCTCATCCCTCTAGCGGTAGCTGGAGGTAGAGCTGTAACCAGTCATTGTTGAGCACAGTGCTCATCCCTCTAGCAGTAACTGGAGGTAGAGCTGTAACCAGTCATTGTTGAACACAGTTTTCATCTCTCTAGCGGTAACTGGAGGTAGAGCTGTAACCAGTCATTGTTGAACACAGTGCTCATCTCTCTAGCGGTAACTGGAGGTAGAGCTGTAACCAGTCATTGTTGAACACAGTGCTCATCCCTCTAGCGGTAACTGGAGGTAGAGCTGTAACCAGTCATTGTTGAACACAGTGCTCATCCCTCTAGCGGTAACTGGAGGTAGAGCTGTAACCAGTCATTGTTGAACACAGGGCTCATCCCTCTAGCGGTAACTGGAGGTAGAGCTGTACGCATTACAGTGTGCTGCATTAGCGGTGGTGGTGCACATTACCTTCTTGATGGTGGGAATGTCTTCTCTCATTATTTAACCTTATTTAGCGGATTTGATATCCGGTCATCATGATCAATTACACCTAAAACTGCTTAATACTATTTTAGAAATATACTTTTCTTTCTTCAAACAAGTCATGTGGCACTATTACATATTGGTAACTTTCAAAAACGTAATAATTCTATATCATCACAACACAGATAAATTAAGTGTTTTTACTCTAGTATCAATGTGTCTGACTACTACTTTATTATTTTAAGTAAAGATGTAAAACATAATAGAGTCAAGTAAGAACAAATAATTTAATACATGTTAGATTGACTTTAACATATTAACTAATCATAACCTTAGCAGAATACAAATACATAAAGTTATATTCACTAAATAACATAATATTTGTTAACAGTACTCATAAAACTTTAAGTGATAAGAAATCTTATTGACATGAGTTAGTACCACTATTATGAGTTCTACTGACATTTGGAGATGTTTGAGTAGCCACTAATCAATTCATTTAATGAGTTAGGCAGTTACTTTTTACAGTGTAACCATGGTAGAAAGGCCATGGAAGGAAACGTACCCTTACCTTAACCCCAACCCTTACAAATACCAACACTACCAGTCTTCTACCCATTCAAAATTCACCCTATTTATTGTGTTGGACCATTTCAGAACCATGGATAGTTCCCTTAACCATTCAAGATTCTGCAAGGCCAACAGAACTGTCCATGGTGCTTAAAACGACCCACAGCAACAGTTCCAGCAACAAACCATTTTCAGCATCACAGACAGTTCTGTTTTGTCTAATCAGCTGTGTAGTGCTAGGGTGTCAAAAAAAAGTGTGCACCCCTTTGGGTCCCCAGGACCAGGGCTGCGTTCAGTACGTTTTTATGTTTGTTTAATTGAACGGAAACAGCGCTGTACTGAACGACCAGTTGAAAAACGTTGGGTTGTGGGTTGGGGAACGCTGTGAGCTTGGCCACAGGCCTTTAAATACGTCACTCATTGCTTCAAGCCACACCTCGCACACCCACCAAACGGGAGCAAACATCCCTCATTGTCTGTTCAAGAACGTACAAGAACGTTTTGGCAAAATGTGTCGTTCAGCAAAAACCGTTCCACAACGTAGTGAAAGTTCAAGCGAACTGAATGCACCTCAGGATTAAGAAGCACAGGCCGGGTCCAAATACCCATAGCAGCATAGGCTACTACATACTTACACTGCATAGTCATTTCGGCATTTAATCTACTAGAATTCACTTGTTTTTCCGACTCAAGTGTTTGACAACAGCCGATAATCAGATAAATTGACGCACTGTACCAAAATGAACGAATGATGGGAGTCAACGCAATCAAGCATTAGATCAGGCATTTGAGCATTAGATCATGCATTCGAAATTTCATATACTATACACATACTACTTTTTTCGCAAATTATTTAGTACACTAGTATGGTTATTTGGACACACAACTGAACTAGAGACACATAGAACTATCCGTGGTGCTGAAAATTACCACGGGGCCTTGCTCAATTGAACAACTTCCAGGCCAATAGAACTGTCAATAGTTTGATACCTGTTTTAGCCCTTTATTTCCAGTCCTCTACTGCAGGACCACCAGACTGTGGACACATTTGTTGTAGCCCTGCACTGACATACCAGATTCAACAACTCAAGGGCTTGGTCATTAGCTGACACACCTAATTCAACAACTCAAGGGCTTTGTAAATACCTGACACACCAGATTCAACAACTCAAAAGCTTGGTAAATAGTTGACACACCAGATTCAACAACTCAAAAGCTTGGTAAATACCTGACACACCAGATTCAACAACTCAAAAGCTTGGTAAATACCTGACACACCAGATTCAACAACTCAAAAGCTTGGTAAATACCTGACACAACTGATTCAACAACTCAAAAACTTGGTAAATACCTGACACACCAGATTCAACAACTCAAAAGCTTGGTAAATACCTGACACACCAGATTCAACAACTCAAAAGCTTGGTAAATACCTGACACACCAGATTCAACAACTCAAAAGCTTGGTAAATAGCTGACACACCTGATTCAACAACTCAAAAGCTTGGTAAATAGCTGACACACCTGATTCAACAACTCAAGGGCTTGGTAATTAGTGAGTTGAATCAGGTGTGTTAGTGCAGGGCTAGAATTAAAACGTCCCCCAGGAGAGGGCTGT
>NC_143033.1:88516128-88626128 GCF_057628025.1 Oncorhynchus mykiss
TCCATGCACTCATGGCTCTGTATAATACTGTAAGTTTCCTTGAATTTGCTCTGGATCTGGGGACTGTGAAAGGACCCCTGGTGGCATGTCTGGTGGGGTAAGTGTGTGTGTCAGCGCAACTCTTAGCCAAGAGAGACTGGCATGGTACTAATATTAGCCATCTGACTATAATGAAGAGCAAGATGTGCCGCTCTGTTCTGGGCCAGCTGCAGCCAAACTAATCAAAGTTTATTTGTCACGTGCCCTTTATACAACAGGTGTAAACCCCTGCTCAGATGTTGCATGCATCAACCAATGCTTACATACAACGTCATCGCCCGTGTCATCGACTGACTGAATGCTTGAACATATGATGTGGTTAGCTGATAGGTAAATACACCTATCCAGGCCTTATAAGTTCTGGCACGAGTCAGCAACGCCTAGGCAGAGGAATGTGTCTGCTATGCCTGATGACGTCATATCTCTACAACAAGAGGGAGGCCGACACATTGACAGTATTATTCATAGACACTAGGTGGCAGTATAGTATCATAGTTCCTGCTTGCTTCAATGAGAACCTTTCCTTCTCTAGGCTCTGCTCTCTAGGCCCTTTACTCTTGTCTATTTTTACCAATGACCTGCCACTGGCATTAAAAAAAACATGTGTGTCCATGTATGCTGATGAGTGTTAGAGGAATTTAATTCCTATATGTTAATTAACCAATTCAATTAATCACTCTGCCCATTCCTAAGAATTTGTAAGATACTTAGTTGCATAAAATGGACAGAGACCAGTCTCAAAATCAATCAATAGTATTTATTCTCGAGAGTACTGAACATGATACAATTTACAAGAGGTTATAAACTAAAAATGACATCATAGGTTTTAAACTGTCCCTCCTCCACTCCGATACAATGGCAGTATAGTTCACAAGCCTTCCTACCCTCCTCCACTCTGATACAATGGCAGTATAGTTCACAAGCCTTCCTACCCTCCTCCACTCCGATACAATGGCAGTATAGTTCACAAGCCTTCCTACCCTCCTCCACTCTGATACAATGGCAGTATAGTTCACAAGCCTTCCTACCCTCCTCCACTCCGATACAATGGCAGTATAGTTCACAAGCCTTCCTACCCTCCTCCACTCTGATACAATTGCAGTATAGTTCACAAGCCTTCCTACCCTCCTCCACTCCGATACAATGGCAGTATAGTTCACAAGCCTTCCTACCCTCCTCCACTCTGATACAATGGCAGTATAGTTCACAAGCCTTCCTACCCTCCTCCACTCCGATACAATGGCAGTATAGTTCACAAGCCTTCCTACCCTCCTCCACTCTGATACAATGGCAGTATAGTTCACAAGCCTTCCTACCCTCCTCCACTCCGATACAATGGCAGTATAGTTCACAAGCCTTCCTACCCTCCTCCACTCCGATACAATGGCAGTATAGTTCACAAGCCTTCCTACCCTCCTCCACTCTGATACAATGGCAGTATAGTTCACAAGCCTTCCTACCCTCCTCCACTCCGATACAATGGCAGTATAGTTCACAAGCCTTCCTACCCTCCTCCACTCTGATACAATGGCAGTATAGTTCACAAGCCTTCCTACCCTCCTCCACTCCGATACAATGGCAGTATAGTTCACAAGCCTTCCTACCCTCCTCCACTCCGATACAATGGCAGTATAGTTCACAAGCCTTCCTACCCTCCTCCACTCCGATACAATGGCAGTATAGTTCACAAGCCTTCCTACCCTCCTCCACTCCGATACAATGGCAGTATAGTTCACAAGCCTTCCTACCCTCCTCCACTCCGATACAATGGCAGTATAGTTCACAAGCCTTCCTACCCTCCTCCACTCCGATACAATGGCAGTATAGTTCACAAGCCTTCCTACCCTCCTCCACTCCGATACAATGGCAGTATAGTTCACAAGCCTTCCTACCCTCCTCCACTCTGATACAATGGCAGTATAGTTCACAAGCCTTCCTACCCTCCTCCACTCTGATACAATGGCAGTATAGTTCACAAGCCTTCCTACCCTCCTCCACTCTGATGCAATTGCAGTATAGTTCACAAGCCTTCCTACCCTCCTCCACTCTGATACAATTGCAGTATAGTTCACAAGCCTTCCTACCCTCCTCCACTCTGATACAATTGCAGTATAGTTCACAAGCCTTCCTACCCTCCTCCACTCTGATACAATTGCAGTATAGTTCACAAGCCTTCCTACCCTCCTCCACTCTGATACAATTGCAGTATAGTTCACAAGCCTTCCTACCCTCCTCCACTCTGATACAATTGCAGTATAGTTCACAAGCCTTCCTACCCTCCTCCACTCTGATACAATTGCAGTATAGTTCACAAGCCTTCCTAGCCTCCTCCACTCTGATACAATTGCAGTATAGTTCACAAGCCTTCCCACATCGTCCACCACCGGTTCAGATAATTTACTACTAGCCCAAGGTCTCCCTGTGTAGATACGCATTCTAGCCAGTCTGACGAAAAGTTTATTTGTTTCTACCAAGGAACAGACAGTCTTTGCTCTAATTCTTGATAATAATTACACACATTATATTCAGTACTAGGATTATAATGAGATTCATACATCCATACAGTAACATAATAGTATTCTGTTTAGTCACAGTCCTGATTTGGGGGGGTAGGCACACAATGCAAATAGTCCGGGTAAACATTGGTTACCTGTTCAGGAGTCTTATGACTTGGGGGTAAAAACTGAGAAGCCTTTTTGTCATAGACTTGGCACTCCCGGTACCACTGGGTCTTTCTTTGCAACACTGGACCATTTGACTGGACAATAAATCAAATCAAATCATCAAATCACATTTTATTGGTCACATACACATGGTTAGCAGATGTTATTGAGAGTGAAGCAATGTCTAACATGTAATCTAACAATTCCACAGCTACCTAATACACACACATTTAAGTAAAGGGATGGAATAAGAATATATACATATACATATATGGATGAGCAATGACAGAGCGGCATAGGTAAGATGCAATAGATGGTGTAAAATACAGTATATACATATGAGATGAGTAATGCAAGATATGTAAACATTTGAAAGTGGCATTATTAAAATGACTAGTGATCCATTTATTAAAGTGGCCAATGATTTCAATAATGTATGTAGGCAGCAGCCTCTCTGTGTTCGTATAGTTGTTTAACAGTCTGATGGCCTTAAGATAGAAACTGTTGTTCAGTCTCTCAGTCCCAGCTTTGATGCACCTGTGCTGACCTCGCCTTCTGGACGATAGCGGGGTGAACACGCAGTGGCTCGGGTGGTTGTTGTCCTTGATGATCTTTTTGGCCTTCCTGTGACATCGGGTGGTGTAGGTGTCCAAGAGGGCGGGAAGTTGGCTTTGTGCAGACCGCACCAGCCTCTGTAGAGCCCTTCGGTTTTGGGTGGTGCAGTTGCCGTACCAGGTGGTGATACAGCCCGACAGGATGCTCTCAATTGTGCATCTGTAAAAGTTTGAGAGGGTTATAGGTGACAAGCCACATTTCTTCAGCCTCCTGAGGTTGAAGAGGCACTGCTGCGCCTTCTTCACCACACTGTCTGTGTGGGTGGACCATTTCAGTTTGTCCTTGATGTGAACGCAAAGGAACTTAAAACTTTCCACCTTCTCCACTTCTGTCCCGTCGATGTGGATATGGGGGTCTGGCACCATTGTGGGGGTCTGGCACCATTTCCAGGCATGGAAATTAATCATGAAAGTATTTTGTAAATTCCAAAAACAAATATTTTAATTGATAAAATACCTCTACATTAGATGTTTAAGCTCAAATAATTAACAAAACATTTTTTTTACAATAAAGTTTCCCTGCCAGACTTGGATTGTCCCGACATTCAAGAATCCTTTATTCACACGGTTGAAGGTCCTAGTCACTCAAAGTGACGGTTTGGAGGGTTGTAGTAAGCTGCATGACTGTCCTCAACAAAACCCTGCCTGATTAGGCTAGAATTGTGTCCTCTGCATCAACCATTAACTATTCATGGTTGGCTTTAGTTTGTTTGAGGCCCACCAGAGAACCTGTTTAACCTTTCTATTTATTTTGTTGCATAAAAGGAGACTAGTTTACCTAGTCAATAATTGTCATGTGTTTGTACAGCAGCAATTAGTCAAAAAACTGTGTTCTTAAGTGTCCGCATACATGTACATGCCTATGCTGAGTTAACTTTGTAGAGTGTTAAACGCCACAACTCATATCAGTCCTCCACACCCATATCATCACCACCCCATTGTGCAAGATAGATGAAAGTAGTCCACAGAGAGGAGATGGTGGGGAAGTCAACATTGTAAGAGACGTTGGGACTTTATGAGCGTAGGTCATGCTTCACAAAGTTAGCACTACCCAGAGCCATATATAGATATGGAAAGTAATAACTTATTTACATTGCCTCTAACTGTTTAGCTCTGGCATGACCTACAAAGATAGGATAGGTATAGCCGAGTGAGAAAAATACACCTAAAAGACAATAAAAGTGCTCAGAGCATTAGGAGTAGTAAAGTACCGTTATTGAAAGACAATCTATTTGATTTAAAAATACTTTTACATTCCTTATTTACATAGCCGTTATGCATTTAACATGGATAATACAGAATCTTGTTGTAATTTCAGTGAAAAGGTTAATAGCTTGTTATTTTAGGCCTAGGCAGGCTTTATTTATTTAATGAAGTGTGACGACAATACAACTCCCATAATGCAGTGCGTTTTCAAAATGTCACCCTCCTTCGTGACCTGACTTCTGTGCCACCAGACAACAAAGCATAGCTTAATTTAGCAAATCAGACAGTCTAAATAAATCATTTTATTTACTGAAGCATGAGACTTCTGATTACAGTTGCCAGACGTATTCATAAACGGCCTCTGTACACTCCCACATCATGTCTAAGTTCGGCAGCGAGTTGCTCCGGGGCTGCTACGAACAGCGGCCTGCAGTTCAGAGATGACCAACTGGTCTGCGGTTCGACCGGAGAGCTGGTCCAGAGGCTTCGCGGTCAGGTGGAGGTGAGGACGGAATTCATAAGTCAGGAAGAGGAGGGTGCTCTCATGAAAGAACTTGAGCCTGGGCTGAGGAAGAAACGATACGAGTTCGACCACTGGGACGATGTAAGTTGTAAATAGACCTTGATTGTTGACTACAAAGAAGTGCCTAGCTCACACTCACTTTAGTTAGAAAAAGCAGGTGGGTATAATTTGTGGAACGTTCCAACAGGAATCTGTTCCAAAAACTTCGTAAATAACAAGGATGCCAACAAACAACGCATACACAGTTGTATAGCGGCAGAACAGGATACCGGGTAGGGAGTGGGCAATTTTGTTACGTTTTTCCACTCACCAGGTTTATTCCGAAAAATGTCTGTCCTCACTCTGGTAGCCTATGGACAAACATATTAAGAATAAGCTACGTGGTGAGTTGATCATGCTACTTTGTATGCGTTGTTTGTTGGCATCCTTGTTATTAACGACGTTTTTGGAACAGATTCCTGTTGGAACGTTCCACAAATTATACCCACCCAGAAAAAGCTGCTGAACGTCCTCCCTCAGCTCCAGCCGACACTCAGAGGGGCTGCTACAGTAACAGCTCTTTTGATTAGTTTCCCTATTGGCATCATGCAAATGTTTTGTAGTTTTATATTTCACCTATAAACATGCAGCAATAACATACATATCCATACTATACTAGATGCAGTAAAGTTTCATATTTGAATTGTTAGGCTATTAATTATCGTCGTCATACATTACAAGGTGAATAGATCTTATTTTAGATTGATCAGTCAGTTCCCGGTTTCCCAATAGCAATGCAATTTAGGCTTATGCGTGTTTTAACGATGCATCGTTTCCCAAAACACTACGCAGAAGAACGTTTGCCAAGTGCATCGTTGGATCGTTTGTTGATACTGATATGTTTGAGATAAAAAAGCTAGTGGTGCTCTCGCACAATACTGATTAGTTCCAGATAAATAATATCACCTAGGCCTATATGGCTGCAAATATTGATGCTGCTTATTCTAATACCCCATATTTATGCACTAAATCACAGATTTGGCACATCATTGCACATGTTACACATCATGAAATACACTGAACAAAAATATAAACCCAACATGTAAAGTGTTGGTCCCATGTTTCATGAGCTGAAATAAAAACTCCCAGAAATGTTCCATATGCACAAAAAGCTTATTTCTCTAAATGTTTGTGCACAAATTAGTTTACATCACTGTTAGTGAGCATTTCTTATTTGCCAAGATAATCTATTCACCTGACAGGTGTGGCAAATCAAGATGCTGATTAAACAGCATGGCCATTACATAGGTGCACTTTGTGCTGGGGACAATAAAGGGCTACTATAAAATGTGTAGTTTTGTCACACAACACAATGCCACAGGCATCTCAAGTTTTGATTGGGAGTGTAATTGGCATGCTGACTGCAGGGATGTCCACCAGAGCTGTTGCCAAATAATTTAATGCTCATTTCTCTACCATAAACTGCCTCCAACATCGTTAATCTTTGAAGTTGTTGCATGCTGCGTTTTATATTTTTGTTCAGTATATATTGAGGCAATTATAACAGACAGTGTAGCCTATAATTAGCAAAATAGAACTCAATTTACTGAAAATAAAATAGATTTCAACATGAATAAAATATATAGCCCTATGTGAGTGGTGGTCGATGCCTCATTAAGATGAGGGAGGATTATTATTTTTATGATGAGCATCGCCTTATTTCTATTACAGCATATTAGATGACTGTCATTCATATTCCATTCACCCAGCTCAATATAACATTGATAGGTTTAGGCTACTACATGATACTACTGCATGATTTTCCCTATACCCATCACGAGGTTGCTACAATCGAGCCTATGAATGAAAGTTTAAAACGTAGGTGCACAGCTCAAGAGAAATTTTAGTAGTCAAGGTGACAGACAATGACACATTCAATACTGCCTTGCACACTCTTGCCTGCATCTAGCTGATCTAGGGTGTAATCATTAGTTCAACAGTTGGAAACAAGTGTTTCTATTGGACAAATTCAGGTATGTTCATCCCTGTTCCATTTGCTTCCATTTAAGAAATGTGTTTTAATGAATACACCCCTGATCACAGTTCACTTTGATCGCAGCCACATACAAACAGTGTGATCACTTTGCTCGTTGTATAATTCCTTCTCACTTCTACACTCTCTCCTCCTCTCACCTTTTCCCTTGTGGACTTCAGTGCACAACAAATCAGCTGTCTGACCAGGCAAAAAAAAAACTTTAAAGCCAAACCTTCATATCATAACTGCTAACCACTACACTCAGCCTACATCGTTGTCACCATATTAGCTAACGTCATAGTCAACATAGCTACGAGGACTAACGTGTTAGTAAACCCATTACAATCATGCAGTACAGTCACAAGCCGTTTAGCAGTTACACTGGTGGGCCCCCGTTGTCAATAAATTAATACAACTAAAAGCTTACCTTAACTTCGAGGAGTTCCAGTGTTGGATAGCCATAGCCAGCTATCTAACATAGCATCCCTCTCTGTCTGAGCCGGGTGTTTTGAATAGGCTAAACTAGCTAGCAAAGTGAAAGTGAAAAAAATACCAAGGATAGCTATCTCTCTCTCTCGCTTCTCCTTCATTTTTAAACTCATGTATTTGTTCCAAACTGTTCAACTGTTGCTTTCTCTCTCTTGAGTCAACTACTCACCACATCTTATGTACTGCAGTGCTAGCTAGCTGGAGTTTATGCTTTCAGTACAAGATTCTCAGATCCTTTGATTGGGTGGACAACATGTCAGTTCATGCTGCAAGAGCTCTGATAGGTTGGAGGATGTCTCCTGGAAGTTGTCATAATTACTGTGTAAGTCTAAGGACGGGGGTGAGAACCACAAGCCTACTAGGTTTTGTATTGAAGTCAGTGTTCCCAGAGGAGGACGGAAGCTAGCTGTTTTTCTGCTACACCATGGTGCTATCCTACAGAGTGCTGTTGAGGACACTGTAGGCCTTCATTGCAAAACAGCGGGTTTTAATAAATTATTTGGTGACGTGGGTATATTTGGTATAGTTTTACCTAAAAAGGATCACTTTTTTAATGTTTCACTAGTTGTATTTTTATGAAATTCACTGAGCAGGATGGTCCTCCTCTTCCTCCTCTGAGAAGCCTATGTAGCCTATAGCCTACTGCAGCTCATATCCTACTGCAGCCTATGTCCTACTGCAGCCTATGTCCTACTGCAGCCTATGTTCTACTGCAGCCTATGTCCTACTGCAGCCTATGTCCTACTGTAGCCTATTAATGCAGTTGTTACTGTAATTGAATTATGCCAATGTGCTTTCATTAATTGAAAACCTTTCATCTATTTTATGAGAATTTGTAAGAAGAACAGTGTTTGTTGGCTAACGGGGATGGAAATAGGAAAATAAAATCTCTCTCTGATTATGTAAAATCCTTGAAATCAATGTAAATTATCCAAATAATTTAACTCCTGGAACCCCAATTCCACCCCTGTTGACAATGATCACTCCCTTGAGGCCCTTACCAACATTTCATGACATTTTTTCATTCATTCTTTCAACATTGTGCTCACCAGGCGATTCATGGTTACCGGGAGACAGAGCGTGCTCAGTGGGGAGCGGTGTGTGAGGGGGTGATGGATCGCCTCCGAGCTGTGGCTTTCTCTGAGGGCAGCCCTCTCCTAGGCCCTGTGCATGTCCTGGACCTGGACAAGGCTGGATACATCAAACCACACATCGACAGTGTCAAGGTAGGTAGACGGCTCTCATATTAACCTGAGATGAAAGGCATGATAAATATGGAACATGGTGTTCTGTGTGCTAGAATTTTGCCCTGGGCACAAACTGGGCACAATTTGAATACTTTTTTGGCAAAAAGTGTTCTTTTACAATGCAGTTTGAAACTCAGTCATTCTCTCATCCCCCTCACCCCTGTTTTTTTGTATCTTCATCCTGCCTTTCTCTTTCACTGTCTCCCTGAACCTTTCTTTCCCTTCCTCCCCTCTCTCTCTCTCTCTGTCAGTTCTGTGGCAGCACTATAGCAGGGCTGAGTTTGTTGTCAGACAGTGTGATGCGCTTGGTGAGGGAGGATGAACCTGCTGAATGGCTGAACCTGTTTCTGCCCCGTCGCTCTCTCTACATACTCAGGTAAGGACCCAATAAGACCTGCCATAGCAACATTGTCTTTCATTGTTTACAAACGACCACCTGCGCATACACTTTAATCAGGGTCTACCTGGTAGGCCTAAGATAGGTTTGTACTACCCAAAACAATTCTACGGATTTATTTGACCGTGGAAAGAGCAACTGAGTAAATACCCTAATGAGAGTCTGCACTAAACAAACCCACAGTATCTCCTGTGGAGATCATGAAGTGGTTTACTTAAGTGTTCTATGTTACCTCCATGTTTGTACACTCTGACTGAACGCCCCCTATAGCCTATAACTATCCTTATGAGGGCCCAGATGTCCGCCTGGTCCGATGACCTGGGGTCGTATGTATCAACTATGAAACATCTCAGAGTGGGAGTGCAAATCTAGGATCATGTCCATGTTGTTCATTCCACAAATTAAATTCTACAGAATTTCAATTCCCTCTCCCTCTATATTCCATTCATTTCAAATTTCAGCTAAGTCTTTGACTTGAGATAATTAAATCCTTCATGACCATGTCACTGTTCAGACAGCCTAGCTATATTGGAAGTTTAAATTATATATATTTTTAAAAGCAGTAAATTTTTCATACTAAATACATGAATTCCATTAACTGGGAATTGTACAAATATTGAATTCCAATTAAATTCCAAAGATATATTTTTTTCACAATTCTAATTCCAATTTAATTCCATAACTTGAAGGTTGTTGACATTCGATTTGAATTCAACGTACAGTAAATTCTCCTCTTCATGAGTGAACACTGGTCCATGTATTCATATTCTTGTGATCTTAAAGGCTAAACTGATCTTAAATCGGCACTCATACTCTGAAACACTTGATATAACTCCTGGCATTTCACACATTGTGCTTGTGTGGTGAATGACTGATGACATTGTTTTCATGCATCCTTCCAGGGACCAGGCCAGATATAAGTTCACCCATGAGATCCTTAAAGATGATGAGTCTCTTTTCTCTGGACAGAGAGTTCCCCGCCATCGCCGCATCTCTGTCATCTGCCGGAACCTTCCTGTTTGAAGCATGAGAGCCAAGAGGGACACAACTGTGACAGTCTCACTGGCAGTAGCCAGAGCTCGGTATTTTAAATGTCAAGAACGTCACTGTGTTAAAATGTGATGTACACGCTTTCTCACTGTGCGAGAGACTATGTTGGGAAAGATGATTTAGATGTTTCCCTTATCAGTTTTCATTGGAGCACTTCATAATAAACTACCTGTACAGGATTTGATTCTGAATTAAATGTTGGGAAGGCATTCAGGTATGATGCATTTCAAAGGGTCATAATGCATTACAAGACTTGTCATAAGTATCTATGAACTTCTTAT
Source organism: Oncorhynchus mykiss (assembly GCF_057628025.1). Lineage (NCBI taxonomy): Eukaryota > Metazoa > Chordata > Actinopteri > Salmoniformes > Salmonidae > Oncorhynchus > Oncorhynchus mykiss. The sequence continues at coordinate 88,526,652 of NC_143033.1, forward strand.
ACTAATTAATATTATATAATGAATCTGAGTTATTAGCCTTTTCAAAAATGCCACGTAGAAAGGCAAGTTGATAATTTGTAGGAGAAGCAGTTGAAGGAGAACCTGCATTTTCTGGTGAGCTTCACTACCCAACTATCCAAGATCTGTATTAGGTCATTATCAAGTGCGTTGAATTCTTAGAGCTAAATGGATACTTCAAATAGTTATAGCCCTATATTCGACACCACTTCTAGAAGGCTACAATGCGGAGCCTGGCAATAACTGGTGCCATTTTTTAATATCTATAATCTGTAACTCTTTGTCCGTCCATCTGAATTGTTTAATGTGTGGATATCTGTGTAGAAAACGTCTGAGCCTAAATCTTCTCCAAACCGGCACCTATAACCAGAGGAGTCATGCCCATAGGGGGCACAAGGGCATGTGCCCCCCTCAGATTTGTCCTGTTAATTATTATATATATATATATTTTTTTTTTTAAATGAATGACTCAACTTAATTTTAAGCCCACATTTTGTCATAATTGTTTATAAAAAAAGGTCTGTCAGTGGTATTTAGTATTTTATTAGGATCTCCATTAGCTACTGCTAAATGGTCCACAAAAACATGATGTAATACATCACAAGGATAGAACTACAATACATACATTTAAAATAATACACATGATTCATACTGAATGCAAGTGCAATACACAAAAATGGAAATTAAATAACAAGGAGGTTCCCCTGACGTGAATATATCAACCTTGTTTTGCTAAATTCCCCTGATTTGAATAACGCTATTTTTTTTTCTACAGTTACAACCCGTAATGTGTATCCTGCCGTAAAGTAGACTTTTTACAGTTACAACCCGTAATGTGTATCCTGCCGTAAAGTAGACTTTTTACAGTTACAACCCGTAATGTGTATCCTGCCGTAAAGTAGACTTTCTACAGTTACAACCCGTAATGTGTATCCTGCCGTAAAGTAGACTTTTTACAGTTACAACCCGTAATGTGTATCCTGCCGTAAAGTAGACTTTTTACAGTTACAACCCGTAATGTGTATCCTGCCGTAAAGTAGACTTTTTACAGTTACAACCCGTAATGTGTATCCTGCCGTAAAGTAGACTTTCTACAGTTACAACCCGTAATGTGTATCCTGCCGTAAAGTAGACTTTTTACAGTTACAACCCGTAATGTGTATCCTGCCGTAAAGTAGACTTTTTACAGTTACCACGTGCAATGGGTTTCATTTGGTAAAATGCAACATTCATGAACATGACATTTCCAGGCTTTGAATCTTGAGCCTTGTTACTTAGTCTATCGCCCTTAACGTGTTGGCTGAGATATAGTTGAACGTGTTAGTCTACCATCTGTGACGGGTTATCTGAGGTATTGTGTAATGGGTTGTGGTGTACCACTCATTATGGTTTTCTGAGGTATTGTGTAATGGGTTGTGGTGTACCACTCATAAGGGTTATCTGAGGTAATGGGTTGCAGTGTACCACTCATAAGGGTTATCTGAGATATTGTGTAATGGGTTGCGGTGTACCACTCATAAGGATTATCTGAGGTAATGGGTTGCGGTGTACCACTCATGAGGGTTATCTGAGGTAATGGGTTGCTGTGTACCACTCATAAGGATTATCTGAGGTAATGGGTTGCAGTGTACCACTCATAAGGGTTATCTGAGATAATGGGTTGCAGTGTACCACTCCATAAGGGTTATCTGAGATAATGGGTTGCAGTGTACCACTCATAAGGGTTATCTGAGATATTGTACCAGGCTTTGGACCTGCTCATCAAATGAACAAAGTCCCTGTGAATCAGATGGAGTTGTTACACTCCTACTCATATTAAATGAACCATGAACAGATGGTTGTTTCAACTGAGGCTTTTTTGCCAGTTGGTGCTGTTTAACATTAGGGAGGACAATTCTTTATTTTTTATGAGCATGGCCTTATTTCTATTACAGCATATTGGATGACTGTCATTCATATTCCATTCACCTAGTTCAATGTAACATCGATAGATTGAGGCTACTACATAATGCTACTAAATGATTTTCCCTACACCCATCATAAGGGTACGAATTAATGTTCACAACGTAGGTGCACAGGTCGAGAGAAATTTGACTAGTCAAGGTAACAGACAGTGACACATTCTATACCAACTTGCACACTCTTGCCTGCATCTAACTGATCTAGGTTGTAATCATTAGTCCAACAGTTGCAAACAAGTTTATTTTGAAAAAATTCAGGTATGTTTATCCCCATTTCATTCCGTTTGCTTCCGTTTAAGAAAAGGTTTTCAACAAAATCTACAGAATGAATACACCCCTGATCAAACACAGAACTAGCAGCCACAAAAATAACTTAATACCTTTCCTCGTTGTATATACAGCATAATTCCTTCTCACATCTACGCTCTTCTCTCACCCTTTTCCTTTGCATGTGGACCTCCGTGCACAATGCAACAGATGTCTACAACAGCTGTCTGACCAGGCAAAAAAACATTTCCAAGCTAAATTTTCATACCATAACCGCTACACACAGCCTACATCCTTTTCACCATATTAACGTCATAGTAAGCATAGCTACTAGAACTAACGTGACAGTATACCTGCTACAATCATGCAGTACACTGTACAGCAAGCAGTTTACCAGTTACATCGGTGGGTGGCAATACATTTATAAAACCAAAAGCTTACCTTGACTTGGAAGAGTTCCGGTGTTGGATAGTATATAGCCAGCTAGCTAACATAGCATCCCTCTCTGTTTGAATAAGCTAAACTAGCTAGCTACATTCGATAGCTAAGCAAGTGAAAGTAAGAAAATATATTAACTAAGCAAAAAAGAAACATCCTCTCAATGTCAACTGCGTTTATTTTCTATTTTCAGCTAACTTAACATGTGTAAATATTTGTATAAATATAACAAGATTCAACAACGGAGACATAAACTAAACAAGTTCCACAGATATGTGACTAACAAAAATGGAATAATGTGTCCCTGAACAAAGGGGGGGGGTCAAAATCAAAAGTAACAGTCAGTATCTGGTGTGGCCACCAGCTGCATTAAGTACTGCATTGCATCTCCTCCTCATGGACTGCACCAGATTTGCCAGTTCTTGCTGGGAGATGTTACCCCACTCTTCCACCAAGGCACCTGCAAGTTCCCGGACATTTCTGGGGGGAATGGCCCTAGCCCTCACCCTCCGATCCAACAGGTCCCAGACGTGCTCAATTGGATTGAGATCCGGGCTCTTCTCTGGCCATGGCAGAACACTGACATTCCTGTGTTGCAGGAAATCATGCACAGAACGAGCAGTATGGCTGGTGGCATTGTCATGCTGGAGGGTCATGTCAGGATGAGCCTGCAGGAAGGGTACCACATGAGGGAGGAGGATGTCTTCCCTGTAACGCACAGTGTTGAGATTGCCTGAAATGACAACAAGCTCAGTCCGATGATGCTGTGACATACCGCCCCAGACCATGACGAACCCTCTACCTCTAAATCGATCCCGCTCCAGAGTACAGGCCTTGGTGTAACGCTCATCCTTCGACGATAAACGTGAATCCGACCAACACCCCTGGTGAGAGAAAGAGCGGCTCGTCAGTGAAGCGACAGTGGGTTTGTGCCCATAGGCAACGTCGATTTCTGGTGAGGACCTGCCTTACAACAGGCCTGTAAGCCCACAGTCCAGCCTCTCTCAGCCTATTATATATTACCATATCATTTTTCAATTCCTCACCAACCCACCGGGATTTAACATGTTTTACAGTCATTGTCTTAATGGGTGCATGCTTATTAGTAACTGGAATGATCAATTTCATAAATGTGTCAAGTGCCTGGTTGCTCGTCATTACACAGCACAGACCAGCAAATATTCTTTACATCATCAATATAGGAATCACTACAAAATGTATTGTATGACCTCTGATACACTATATTAGGCCCAGCCTTTGGAACTTTGGTTTTCCTAGATATGGCTAATATATTGTAAACACGACATCTGATGGATTTGGATACTGCTTTAAAGCAGAGTTCTGCAGCGTTAGTAAAGATGTGATCAATACATGTGGATGATTTAATTCCTGTGCTGTTTTTAAATACCCTGGTAGGTTGTCTGATAACCTGAACCAGGTTGCAGGCACTAGTTCCAGTTTGAAGCTTTTTTTTTAGTATGCATCTTGATGAAAGCCAGTCAATATTAATGCCACCCAGAAAATATACCTCTCTGTTGATATCACATACATTATCAAGCATTTCACACATTACCCAGATTCTGACTGTTAGCACTTGGTGGTCTATAGCAGCTACCCACAAGAATGGGCTTTAGGTGAGTTTCCAATGAGGATTTACCCCAGTATTTTACCCAAAAGAGTCAGACTTCAACAGTATTTAACATGATTTCCTCTGTAAGCTTTACAGAAATGTGGCTCTATATATAGACCGCAACACCGCCCCATTGGCATATCTGTCTTTTCTGTAGATGTTATAAACATGTATTGATACCACTGTATCATTGAAGGTATTATCTCAGTGAGTTTCAGAGATAGTCAGAATATGAATGCCATTTGTTACTAGCAAGTTATTGATTTCATAAATCTTGTTTCTTAGGCTACATACAGTGCCTACGGAAAGTATTTAGACCCCTTGACTTTTTCCACATTTTGTTATGTTACAGCCTTATTCTAAAATGTATTAAATAGTTTTTTCCCCTCATCAATCCACACGCAATACCCCATAATGATGAAGCAAAAACAGGATTTTAGAAATGTTTACTTATTTAAACATTTAAAAAAATGAAATATTACATTTACATAAGTATTCAAACCCTTTACTCAGTCCTCTGTACATCCTTGAGTCTTCTTGGGTATGACGCTACAAGCTTGGCACACCTGTATTTGGGGAGTGTCTCCCATTCATCTCTGCAGATCTTCTCAAGCTCTGTCAGGTTGGATGGAGAGTGTTGTTGCACAGCTATTTTCAGGTTTCTCCAGAGATGTTCCATCGGGTTCAAGGCCAGGCTCTGGCTGGGCCACTCCAGCATTGTTTTGGCTGTGTGCTTTGGGTCATTGTCCTGTTGGCATGTGAACCTTCTCCCCAGTGTGAGGTCCTGAGTGCTCTAGAGCAGGTTTTCATCAAGGATCTCTCTGTACCTTGCTCCGTTTATCTTTGTCTCGATCATAATTGGTCTTCCTGTCACTGAAAAACATCCCCACAGCATGATGCTGCCACCACCATGCTTCACCGTAGGGATGGTGTCAGGTTTCCTCCAGACGTGACGATTGGAATTCAGGCCAATGAGTTCAATCTTGGTTTCACCAGACCAGAGAATATTGTTTCTCATGGTTTGAGGATCCTTTAGGTGCCTTTTTGCAAACTCCAAGCAGGCTGCCATGTGCCTTTTACTGAGGAGTGGCTTCCGTCGAGCCACTCTACCATAAAGGCCTGATTGGTGGAGTGCTACAGAGATGGTGGTCCTTCTGGAAGGTTCTCCCATCTCCACAGAGGAACTCTAGAGCTCTGTCAGAGTGACCATCGGGTCTTGGTTACCTCCCTGACCAAGGCCATTCTCCCCCGATTGCTCAGTTTCGCCGGGCGGCCAGCTTGAGGAATAGTCTTGGTGGTTCCAAACTTCTTCCATTTTAGAATGATGGAGGGCAATGTGTTCTTGGGGACTTACAATGCTGCAGACATTTTTTGGTGCCCTTCCCCAGATCTGTGCCTCGAAAATATCCTGTCTCGGAGCTCTACATACAATTCCTTCGAGCTCATGGCTTGGTTTTTGCTCTGACATGTAATGTCAACTGTGGGATGTTATATAGACAGGTGTGTGCCTTTCCAAATCATGTCCAATCAATTGAATTTACCACAGGTGGCCTCCAATCAAGTTTTAGAAACATCTCAAGGATGATCAATGGAATCAGGATGTACCTGAGCTCAACATCGAGTCTCATAGAAAAGGGTCTGAATACTTACGTAAATAAGGTATTTCTGTTTTCTATTTTTAATACATTTGATAGCATTTCTAAAAACCTGTTTTCGCTTTGTCATTATGGGGTATTGTGTGTCGATTATTGAGGAATTTGTTTTATATAATACATTTTAGAATAAGGCTGTAACATAAGAAAATGTTTAAAAAGTTAAGGGGTCTGAATACTTTCCAGAGGCACTGTATGTTAATGTGGGCTATTTTTAGCACTTTTCTGGGATGCATATCAGAAGGAGACATGTTAATGTTATTTATATTGGAGCTGATAGTGCAGGGTGAGCTGCACACACCAGACTTCCGACTAGGGCACACTGCCTCAGTGCTAACAGTATAACTTTGGTTCATAGGCATATGATTACTGTATACCAGGCTTTCTTAAAGTGTGAGTCGTGACCCAAAGTGGTGTTGCGTGGTGTCAGAGTACATTTATAATTATTTCATTAATTACTGGAATTGATTTTGGCCAAGTGCAACTGCACACTCTGTTCAGTGAGCTCTCTGCTTAGCAGTGGTGTCTCTGCTCAGTTTGGCAGCTGCATGAGGGGCATGATACACTAGCACAGGATGCCGCGCGTTGAAACTTCCCGTTCATTTCAATGGAAGGAAAGCGGAGAGGGCGGGGGACCTTCATGGCCCAGTGGCGACTGCTGGGCGATGACCAATCATATCGAGTAGTTTCCAGGAAGAATTTGATGCTATGCGACCCTAGGCTGGAGACTTTCTTCAGCAAAGATGGCTGACAAAAATACTAGGATGGAAGCAAATGTATATGATTATAATGTCATAATGAATCATGCAAAAAAATTACAGTTAACAGGAATGTGTTAGTTAATGTAGAGACAAATGATTATGCATATTTTTTTTATCATAAAGTAAATTTACGAAAGCCAGCTGGCTAGCTTTATGGGTGTTGTGACATGAGTGAAATTGTAGTTCTGGTTGTTTGTATTAGGGACTCCTGAAACAACCAGCAAACCAGGCTGCCGTCTTGTGAAACAGTGGATGTAAAGAATCTACCTAAAGCATTTACTGCAAATTGAATGTACACTTTTGTAAGCTTGCCTTGCTGATATTTGCCATGCAATGCAGATAGATGAAATACCATACCTAGATATGTTCCTCCAGTGGAGGATAACAATAACTGTATGCCTATGGATGTGTAGATGGCTATCTAGCCAATCTATGTATGGACCCAAATGTTTGGTATACATATTAGTTCAGAACCTAGCAATGAACCTCCGCTATCATAGCCAGTTGTATCAACTTCAAAACCGTCTAAATGACATTAATGAAGCCTATGGATTGAGTAGAATATAATATAACTTTGTTCCAAGGATGCAAGAAATATATACATGGAGTTATTACCGTGCATGTGATCCCCACATTGTAACCTGTACATTTAATATATTCACTGATCACGTACTCTGCCTTGGCAAATAAGGGTGCAGTTCAGGTATGAATGTCTGAGATAATTTTTTTGTCATATCCAATACCAGGAGTATCAAATTCCAGTCTTTGAATGATGCTGTGTCTGCATGTATGTATTACAATTATACTCTTCAACAGAGTTTACCAATCTTGGTCCTGGGACATCAATGGTTACACATTATAACTAATAGACTAGAAACAGAATTTAACTAGTTAAAGACTGATTTGTAATTAATATGTACAGAAATATAACTTAAAAAACTGTACACTACTTCCTATGCATCATGTAAATACTCTAAAACCGGTTCATCTCAATAGCTAATGCCCTTCATCAGCATTGATCTGAAACAGGATAGGTGTAGTATTTAATCAAATGAGACTTAATTTCAACCAGTAGAGAATGTGAAATGCTTTATTGAAAGAAGTTCATTATCAAAGGGTTATAAATGCATGCATTATAAATATTATACTTGTAATATTACAAATACAAGTTCAATCTGTACGTCAATGCACATCTGTTGTGCATTATAAAAACAGAGGAAGAAAGAGGTGGCGAGAGAGGTGTAAAAGGGAAAGAGGTAAGGACATATGAGCAGGGAAGGCATCATATGATTGATGAATCAGTGCTACCCAAATATTCTCTTAGTTCATCACAATAACATAATAGTGTCTCTAGTCGGCCCGAAGGTTATCTTTTTAGCGGGTGAGGTGGCGATGATGGGACTGGGGGTTGGCATCCTCTCATCAAAACATGCCTGCAGACGGAGAGCATGTTTAAGCCTTGTGTTTAAATGTTTTATTCTAACATTGTTAGTTGTCATAGTCATCAATTGTGATGGACGCTGTAGGAGAGAGGAATAACGTCGTGGGAGAGACAAAAAGTGAGTAAAAAACACCCTAAATATGTTTAGAACTACAAATGAGCAAGCTGCAGAGAGTGGCACACACAGCAAATAAGAACCAGATGTTTGAGCCCATGCTCCTCCTTCAGCACTTTATGGACCCCATTGTTAATCCCCGTCATAAGAGGCATTGTCAGTCCCTATCCCCAGGAGTTTCTCTTTTTTAAGACAACACTTCTCGTGGAACGCCACAACAGCACGGGCTATAGATTTGGCATCTCCTCCCTCCAACTCAACAAGCCCCAAAAATGTTGATACAATTGTCTGCTTGGTGTCACTAAAGTACCTTATCACAACCCCCAGGTACTTAGAAACGCTTACATCCGTGGACTCATCGAGGAGGAGCCTGAAATGCTGGTCACCCACATCTGCGACCAACTTTTTCAGAAAGTATGGTGCTAGAACTCCATTAATCATTTCTGTGCACTTTGTCCTGTGCATTTTGAAGTGAGTAGCAGTAGTGGAGTCTGAGAAAGCAGCTCTCATGTTCTCCAATGTGATCAGATGCCAGAATAAGAATAAGGCTGTGGAAAAAGCGAAGGGGTCTGAATACTGTACATGTCAGTACATCCACACAACAAGTAGGTCACATAGGGGAGAGGCATTGTGCCTTGGTTTATTTGTTTTTTTGAAACCAGGTTTGCTGTTTACTTGTGCTATATGAGACGGAAGGGAGTTCCATGCACTCATGGCTCTGTATAATACTGTACATTTCCTTGAATTTGTTCTGGATCTGGGGACTGTGAAAAGACCCCTGGTGGCATATCTGGTGGGGTAAATGTGTGTGTCAATGCTGTGCGTAAGTTGACTATGCAAACCATTTGGAATTTCCAACACATTAATGTTTCTTATAAAAAACAAGAAGTGACACAGTCAGTCTTTATTCAACTCGTATCAAATAGAGACTGGCATGCATAATATTAATATTAGCCTTCTGATCACAATGAAGAGCACGATGTGTGGTGTCAAAAAAGCAGTGCATCTCTTTATTACAGACAGACCTCTCCCCATCTTTACAACCATTGAATCTCTATGTTTTGACCATGACAGTTTACAATCTAAGGTAACACCAAGTAACACCAAGTCTCCTGAACTTGTTCAACAGCCAACATCAAATGGTTTTGTGATAAATAAGACATCTGATTAGATTAATAATGGAGTTGAATGTGTCTTTCTGCCCATCATTTCATTTAAAGTAGTCCAAAGTTTTTATTTATTCAAAAGTATGTGGACACCCCTTCATATTAGTAGATTTGGCTATTTCAGCCACACCTGTTGCTGTCAGCCATGCAATCTACATAGAGAGAGAGAGAGAGAGACAGAGAGAAACAGAGAGAGAGAGAGACAGAGAGAGAGTAATATTACACAATTAAATAATAGATCATCACACAGACAGACATGGCTTCATAGTTGTTCATAGTTTATTATCATAGTTTGTCATAGTTTCTAATTATCGTTTCTAATCATAGTTTGTACACAGTTGGCCATAGTTTCCATGGTAATCATACTTTCTGATCATAGTTTCTAGTGTGAGAGGCTTGATATAATAAGAGGGTCAAATAGACCCTAAGAGGGCAGAAGCTATTGTTTACAAACAGTATGAAAAAAAAACAATGGCTACCGCTCAATGGATAAATAGCCTTCATTTTTTTTAAACAGACATGTCAATGAAAACAGTTAAGACATATCATTCTTAAATAATATGTATCTATATACAAACATCACATTGAATATTCAACTCCCCTTCAAAAAGCTCCATGAGGGAGGGAGGATTCCCCGATGATCTTTTAGCTGTTCTGTCTTCATGCTGTCCTGGGCTGATGGTTGTTGGAGAGGGGAGGGGCAGTTGAGTGTGCTGGAGCCTTTTATGTTCCTGCCTCTGGGAGCATGTCAGTTTGTGACATGATGAGAGAGTGAAAGTGGGCCTACCTGTAAGATATTTTGTGCTACAAACATACTTCTATTTGAAGAGGTTTTTGACCATTCAGGGACCTACTATAAAAAACAGTTATGAAATCATTAAAATAATATGGTCTACACTAAATAATGTGAATTTGGTCCTAAAAATATTTTTTGACAATTATATGCATGAAAATTAAGATGTTTATTAATTTTTTTGACATTTTGGAGTGATTTTTGGACACTATAGGGGCTGCCTAAGCCTTGTTATGGATACATGTCTATAAAGATAGATTGGTATAAGATATCTGCTCCATTTGTTGGGTCCCATGTTGACAAGGTGTTGGGGAATCACTAGAGGGGAGTATTGACCAACTGAGCAGCTCATTGTACAGATCAATAAACACAATAGGCATTTTGTTACATTTCAGTCTTCTGTGATGTATTTAAACTAGCAAATTGGGTTGCAAACTCAAAAATGAATACATTTAAACTATATATGACATGTTACTGGTGTCTTCTTTTTTAAGTCCATAACCATGTGTGTGAGGAGTATAGATTTGTTTAGGACTACCATGAAACACTGTGTGCCCCTGATTTAGCCCTGTGATTTAAAAGGTTATTAATGGAGGTAAAATGGATCTGTTTAAGTCATAAGTAAAGGGCCCATTTTAGAGTACAATAACCCTTTTCAAAAGAGGATGGCACGATTGAATGAAACAGTCACACCAGGAGACCTCACGAGAACACATAAAACTGTTTTCGGACATTTTTTTCCTGCTGACCCTACATATGGATATGCCTAGAACTCTTTTTGAAGGTCAGAGGTTCGACATTGGACATTGGAATCATTGGTGTGTCCCCCCCCCCCCCCCACACACACACACACACACACACACACACACACACACACACACACACACACCCCTCATGGGGATAGACAGATGTCCTGGCATCCTCTGGGGAAAAAACAATGGTTGTTATGTACATTTAGCCCCCTTACCGTGAATTGATGAGAAAAAACATTGGTTCAAACACACACGCAGACACACACACACACACACACACACACACACACACACACACACACAAACACAAACACAAACACAAACACATGCACACACACACACGCACACACCTCCATCTTCCCGGAACCCTTTGCTCGTGTGTTGAGAAAAACAGCTCTTGGGAGACAGACCGAGAGAGACAGATATTTCATTAAAGGTAAATTACATTTTAAAACCCTTTATTTCTTAAAACAATTTACTACCGAAATGCCTACTGTACAGACCTTTAAACATGTTAGAATTATTTTAAAACTGTACTATGCAATATTGAAAATAAGATCACCACTTTATTCTAAGAATGTGAAATGGAGTAGATAGTAGAGATAATTATTTTTTTCAGCTTTTACTTCTTTCATCACATTCCCAGTGGGTCAGAAGTTTATATACACTCAATTAGTATTTGGTAGCATTGCCTTTAAATTGTTTAACTTGGGTCAAATGTTTCAGATAGCCTTCCTTCCACAAGCTTCCCACAATAAGTTGTGTGAATTTTGGCCCATTCCTCCTGACAGAGCTGGTGTAACTGAGTCAGGTTTGTAGGCCTCCTTGCTCGCACAAGTTTTTTCAGTTCTGCCCACAAATTTTCTATAGGATTGAGGTCAGGTCTTTGTGATGGCCACTCCAATACCTTTACCTTGTTGTCCTTAAGCCATTTTGCCACAACTTTGGAAGTATGCTTGGAGTCATTGTCCATTTGGAAGACCCATATGCGACCAAGATTTAACTTCCTGACTGATGTCTTGAGAAGTTGCTTCAATATATCAACATAACTTTCCTTCCTCCTGATGCCATCTATTTTGTGAAGTGCCAGTCCCTCCTGCAGCAAAGCACCCCACCACATGATGCTGCCACCCCCGTGCTTCACGGTTGGGATGGTGTTCTTTGGCTTACAAGCCTCCCCTTTTTCCTCTAAACATAACGATGAGCATTATGGCCAAACAGTTCAATTTTTGTTTCATCAGACCAGAGGACAAAAAGTAAACAGTAGTCTGTTTTTTTATGGCGGTTTTGGAGCAGTGGCTTCTTCCTTGTTGAGCGGCCTTTCAGATTATGTCGATATAGGACTCGTTTTACTGTGGATATAGATACTTTTGTACCCGTTTCCTCCAGCATCTTCACAAGGTCCTTTCCTGTTGTTCTGGGATTGATTTGCACTTTTCGCACCAAAGTACGTTAATCTCTAGGAGACAGAATGCGTCTCCTTCCTGAGCGGTAGGACGCCTGTGTTGTCCCATGGTGTTTATACTTGCATACTATTGTTTGTACAGATGAACGTGGTACCTTCAGGAGTTTCGAAATTGGATGAACCAGACTTGTGGAGGTCTACAATTTTTTTTCCTGAGGTCTTGCCTGATTTCTTTTAATTTTCCAATGATGTCAAGGAAAGAGGCACTGAGTTTGAGGGTAGGCCTTGAAATACATCCGCAGGCACACCTCCAATTGACTCAAATTATGACAATTAGACTATCAGAAGCTTCTAAAGCCCATGACACCATTTTCAGGAATTTTCCAAGCTGTTTAAAGGCACAGTGAATTATAAGTGAAATAATCTGTATGTAAACAATTGTTGGAAAAATTACTTGAGTCATGCACAAAGTAGGTGTCCTCACCGACTTGTCAAAACGATAGTTTGTTAACAAGAAATGTGTGGAGTGGTTGAAAAACGAGTTTCAAGGACTCCAACTTCAGTATATGCAAATTTACAACCTCAACTGTATAGTGTATGTGTTCTCTTGCCAACTCCATTGCGGTCTTTGTCAAGCCAAACATTTAGCATCGCCATGAGTGACAAGGAGTTGGCATGACAGAACAAACAGACTGGGACTGAAATTAGGAATGTGTGTGAGTGTGTGTGTGAGAGAGAGAGAGAGAGAGAGAGAGAGAGAGAGAGAGAGAGAGAGAGTGTTGTGGTGAGAACTGAATAGTGGAAGATCACTCTTCTCCTCCTCTGTGTTGCCATAACTTCTTGCCCTCAGGGAACAATATTAATAATTTTTATGTTGCAGTCCCGGTCAAGCACACCTGATTAAACTTGTCAACTATTAATCATCAAGCATCAATGAGTTGAATCAGTTGAGTTTGCGTGCTGTTGGGGATTATTGAGGTCATGAGTTTAGAAATGTTGTAAGCATGGTGAGATAAGAGACATTATGTCAGACTAATTTGCATTTGAGAAGACATACTGTTAGAATGTTTTTCAATTTTTCACATGGTTGGGGTCATGAGAATTGTCATGTGCCAAAAAACATTGGAAACCCCTGCCCCAGACATTCTTGTCTTGGATAGCGCCACTTGCATGTGTGTTGTGTGTCGTTGTCTTGTGTGTGTGCTCCTGTTGGTCACTATTTGGGAATGGGTGGTGGTGGTTGGGATTGTCTTCCTAGCCTCTTGGGGACGTTTTACAATTAGTGAGCTCGTTTTATAAATCATGAGCACGTTTTACACCAATTCATGCACACGTTTTAGTCCTTCATGAGCTTGTTTTATAATTCATGAGCTTGTTTAAAAAGAAATCTCATTCAACCTCACCTCCAGGGCTCTGTGGAGTACCATTCCTGCTGCCCAGTTTTTTTTGAGAGAATGTTTTGAGAGGGGGTTAAAAACATTCTCTCAATTAGGCTTTTCAGTTGAAACATAAATTAGTAAAAGATAACAAGCAAAGTGGGGATTGCATAATTTCCCCAATATAAATAACTTGCATGAATCTTTTTGCCTAAGTTATTATCCCAATGCCAAATATCAAGCGAGTGATCCCCCGCTTTGTATCAGCCTGTCTCTGGATCTGAACATGCACATTATGGTGTGTGATGTTTGAGAATTCAAGTCTGTGCAATTACACAATTTGAATTCCACTGAGAGACTAATTTACTATGGTTGAATTCAGTGGAGGCTTCTCAGAGGAGGAAGGGGAGGACCATCCTCAGTGAATTTCATAAAAATAGTGAAACGGTAAAGTTATAATTTCTTGATAAAACTATACTAAATATTATCACGTCACCAAATAATTGATTAAAACACACTATTTTGCAGTGAAGGTCTACAGTAGCCTCAACAGCACTCAACAGGGTAGAACCATGGTGTAGCCATGTGTAACTGTAACTGCATTTTGATTGCAGTATAACTGCAGTATGCCTCAAATACTGCTTCCAAAATTACACCGACTGCAGTCCTCCTCTGGGTACATTGACTTCAATACAAAACCTAGGAGGCTCATGGTTCTCACCCCCTTCCATAGACTTACATAGGTTGGAGGTCATCCTCCGAAGGTTATCAGAGCTCTTGCAGCATACCACCCTGTATCCCACTGCTGACTTGCTCCTGAAGCTATCCCAATACCCCAGGGAAGTGATTGGGGACATTTCCCTGTGTAAGGTGCTGTCTTTCGGGTGGGACTTTAAACGGGTGTCCTGACTCTCTGAGGTCACTAAAGATCCCATGGCACTTATCGTAAGAGTAAGGGTGTTAACCCCGGTGTCCTGGCAAAATTTCCAACCTGGCCCTCATACCATCATGGTCACCTGATCATTCCCAGCTTACAATTGGCTCGTTAGTTGAACAGTTAATTAATTTCTTCCAAAATGAGAGCGAGAGAGATTTCAACATTTTAAAAAGTTTAAGTTTTTTTTATATTACCTTTATTTAACCAGGTAGGCTAGTTGAGAACACCTTTATTTAACCAGGTAGGCTAGTTGAGAACAAGTTCTAATTTACAACTGCGACCTGGCCAAGATAAAGCATAGCAGTGTGAACAGACAACACAGAGTTACACATGGAGTAAACAATTAACAAGTCAATAACACAGTAGAAACAAAAGAGAGTCTATATACATTGTGTGCAAAAGGCATGTGGAGGTAGGAGAATAATTACAATTTTGCAGATTAACACTGGAGTGATAAATGATCAGATGGTCATGTACAGGTAGAGATATTGGTGTGCAAAAGAGCAGAAAAGTAAATAAATAAAAACAGTATGGGGATGAGGTAGGTAAAATTGGATGGGCTATTTACCGATAGACTATGTACAGCTGCAGCGATCGGTTAGCTGCTCAGATAGCAGATGTTTGAAATTGGTGAGGGAGATAAAAGTCTCCAACTTCAGCGATTTTTGCAATTCGTTCCAGTCACAGGCAGCAGAGAACTGGAACGAAAGGCGGCCAAATGAGGTGTTGGCTTTAGGGATGACCAGTGAGATACACCTGCTGGAGCGCGTGCTACGGGTGGGTGTTGCCATCGTGACCAGTGAACTGAGATAAGGTGGAGCTTTACCTAGCATGGACTTGTAGATGACATGGAGCCAGTGGGTCTGGCGACGAATATGTAGCGAGTGCCAGCCGACTAGAGCATACAGGTCGCAGTGGTGGGTGGTATAAGGTGCTTTAGTAACAAAATGGATGGCACTGTGATAAACTGCATCCAGTTCGCTGAGTAGAGTATTGGAAGCTATTTTGTAGATGACATCGCCGAAGTCGAGGATCGGTAGGATAGTCAGTTTTACTAGGGTAAGTTTGGCGGCGTGAGTGAAGGAGGCTTTGTTGTGAAATAGAAAGCCGATTCGAGATTAGATTTTAGATTGGAGATGTTTGATATGAGTCTGGAAGGAGAGTTTACAGTTTAGCCAGACACCTAGGTACTTATAGATGTTCAAATATTCTAGGTCGGAACCATCCAAGGTGGTGATGCTAGTCGGGCTCTTCAACCGATCGCTGCCTGCACCTGCCCGCCTGTCCAACATCACTACTCTAGACGGCTCTGACTTAGAATACGTGGACAACTACAAATACCTAGGTGTCTGGTTAGACTGTAAACTCTCCTTCCAGACCCACATCAAACATTTCCAATCCAAAGTTAAATCTAGAATTGGCTTCCTATTTCGCAACAAAGCATCCTTCACTAATGCTGCCAAACATACCCTTGTAAAACTGACCATCCTACCAATGCTCGACTTCGGCGATGTCATTTACAAAATAGCCTCCAATACCCTACTCAACAAATTGAATGCAGTCTATCACAGTGCAATCCGTTTTGTCACCAAAGCCCCATATACTACCCACCATTGCGACCTGTACGCTCTCGTTGGCTGGCCCTCGCTTCATACTCGTCGCCAAACCCACAGGCTCCATGTCATCTACAAGACCCTGCTAGGTAAAGTCCCCCCTTATCTCAGCTCGCTGGTCACCATAGCATCACCCACCTGTAGCACGCGCTCCAGCAGGTATATCTCTCTGGTCACCCCCAAAACCAATTCTTTCTTTGGCCGCCTCTCCTTCCAGTTCTCTGCTGCCAATGACTGGAAAGAACTACAAAAATCTCTGAAACTGGAAACACTTATCTCCCTCACTAGCTTTAAGCACCAACTGTCAGAGCAGCTCACAGATTACTGCACCTGTACATAGCCCACCTATAATTTAGCCCAAACAACTACCTCTTTCCCTATTGTATTTATTTATTTAATTTATTTATTTTGCTCCTTTGCACCCCATTATTTTTATTTCTACTTTGCACATTCTTCCATTGCAAAACTGCCATTCCAGTGTTTTACTTGCTATATTGTATTTACTTTGCCACCATGGCCATTTTTTTGTTGCCTTTACCTCCCTTATCTCACCTCATTTGCTCACATCATATATAGACTTGTTTATACTGTATTATTGACTGTATGTTTGTTTTACTCCATGTGTAACTCTGTGTCGTTGTATCTGTCGAACTGCTTTGCTATATCTTGGCCAGGTTGCAATTGTAAATGAGAACTTGTTCTCAACTTGCCTACCTGGTTAAACAAAGTTAAAAAGTTAAAAATAAATATATACAATTGTAGAAACAGGAGAAGCAGGTTAAGAGTCA
This sequence comes from Oncorhynchus mykiss, assembly GCF_057628025.1. NCBI lineage: Eukaryota > Metazoa > Chordata > Actinopteri > Salmoniformes > Salmonidae > Oncorhynchus > Oncorhynchus mykiss. The sequence goes on from NC_143033.1 coordinate 88,543,765, forward strand.
CATGAGAGTTTCAAATGTCAATGACGTTTGAAGATAACACTGAGCAAACCAAGATCAGTTGGGATCTGCCAATCCTGGTCTCAGAGCATTTCATATTATTCTGTACGTAAATCAGTGTTACTGTAATTTAATTATGCCAATGTGTTTTCATTAATTGAAAACCCTTAATCTATTTTATGAGAATTTGTAATATTCTTGTTTGCATAAAATAGACGTAGACCAGCCATTTCAATAATAGGTAACAGAATTTATTCTCGGAGCGCGCTGCCACTTTACCACGAGCAACAGTTTATATACAATAACATGACTTCATTTCATTGCTTAACAGAATCCCCTCCTCTCGACCGGGACAAAGTGAGGTTAATAGTTCATTCTAACACACTCACAGGTCACACAACATAACTAAATTAACTTTTGACCCATCAACTTTACTTATTCACCAACCCATTAGTTTCTGCCTAGTTGGAATGGTGTTCATTAACTTTAATTACTCCTTGTCCGTGTCACACAATCCCTTCTTATGAACTCATATTGTTAATCAGATATAATAAAACAGAGTATAAGTTTACTTAGTTACAGTTCCATTTAAAAAAATTTGTTCAGTCATTTAATCATCATTTTCCCAACAATCAGAGACACTCCATTTAGAATGACATGTTACCTTTTGTATGGTTATGTAAGACAGATGGTTACTTAAGGCAATCACTACTTAGCATGTTAGCTAACCCTTCCTCTAACCATAACCTTACCCTTTTAGCTAACCCTTCCCCTAACCTTAACCTAAACCCCTTGTCAGGTTTCTTCAAAATCGAACCCAGAAGCAGACCAGGACAAGGAGAGTAGGAAGAAGGTGAGTATTTATTTACAAGTGAAAGTGAATGGTTAGATATATCCAGGTGGCGTAGCGGGCAGCGGTGGTGAGTTGATGGGAGTAAATAGGTGGATCCAATGGGGAAGCGGAATCCTCCGACGACCAGGCGGGAATGGGGTAAATGATCCGGGTGAGTAACTGAAGACAAAACAAACGGAGGTAAGTTTAAGGCAAGCAATACGTAACAAACAACAAAACAAATTCTATCCAACTTGAGGCTGATACTCTGGCACAACATACTGTTCATGGCTAACGATCCGGCAGGGAATGGATGTCAGGTCCGGGCTTATGAAGAGGAGAGATGATGATCAGGACCAGGTGTGCAGATAGCTGATGGGATACAGGTACGGGTAATCAGAAACCCCAACTGGCTACATTGCCCGGCAACCAGACAGGGTGCGTTCCAGGACGCCGGAAAAAACACTCCAGGACAGAACATAGGCAAAAAAAACAGACTCAGGAAACGGGATTCGTGACAGTACCCCCCCTCCGACGAACGCCACCGGGCGGACTACCCGGAGCGCCAGGGTGGAGGCGGTAAAAGTCACGAAGCAGGTCATCGTCAAGGATCTGACGCCGAGGAATCCAACTCCTCTCCTCAGGACCATATCCTTCCCAATCCACTAAATACTGGAACCCTCGACCCCGCCGTCTGGAGTCCATGATGCGGCGCACCGTGTAGACAGGACCACCTCCGATCATCCGAGGAGGAGGAGGACGAGGAGGAGGGGGTAACAGAGGACTGAGGTGAACCGGCTTGAGGCAGGAGACATGAAAGGTGGGGTGTACTCGAAGCGTTGCCGGCAATTTGAGTCGGACCACAACAGGGTTAATGATTCTCTCCACCACGAACGGACCAATGAACTTAGGTGACAGTTTCCTCGACTCAGTCCGTAGACGAAGATCCCGTGTAGCCAACCACACCTTATCTCCGATGGTATAAGCGGGAGCAGGAATACGGAGACGATTCGCCTGGATCTGATACCGGTCAGAAACTCTAAGGAGGACCTTCCTGGCCCGAAGTCAGGTCCGGTGGCAACGACGAATGTGGGCCTGGACAGAAGGGACCGAAAGATCCCTCTCCTGAGAAGGAAACAAGGGAGGTTGGTATCCGTACAGGCATTGGAAGGGGGACATCCCAGTGGCAGATGAAGGAAGGGTATTATGGGCATACTCGACCCAGGGTAATTGAGATGACCAAGAGGTGGGATCAGAGGAGACAAGACAACGCAGCGTGGACTCCATCTTCTGGTTGGCTCTCTCCGCCTGACCATTAGATTGTGGATGAAATCCAGAAGTGAGACTGACTGTAGCTCCAATGGCCAAACAGAAGGATTTCCAGACAGCAGAGGTAAACTGAGGACCACGGTCAGAAACAATATCACAGGGCAACCCGTGGACCCTGAACACCTCCCTAACCAGGATCTCGGACGTCTCAGTGGCAGAAGGCAGCTTGGAGAGGGGAACAAAGTGGGAAAACTTGCTGAATCTATCCACAATGGTCAGAATAACCGTGTTACCAACAGAAGAGGGCAACCCCGTGACAAAATCCAGGGCCAGATGCGACCAAGGTCGCCGGGGAATAGGTAGGGGGTGAAGAAGCCCAGAGCTGGCCCGATTGGTACTCTTATTCTGCCCCCAAACAGGACAAGCGGCAACAAACCTCCGGGTATCTTCTCCCATGGCAGGACACCAAAATCGTCTGCGCAGTAACGCCATAGTCCGAGCAACACCAGGGTGACAAGCTATCTTGCTGGCATGGGACCACTGAAGGACAGCAGAACGAACCGACTCAGGCACGAACAACCGACCGGGTGGACCGTTATCGGGCCCGGGCTGTGTCCGAAGAGCCGCCATCACCTCCTCCTCAATCCTCCATGTAACGGCTCCCACAACAACGTTCTGGGGAAGAATCGTCTCAGTCTTGGCCCCACTCTCCTCCGTCTTGGAGAACATCCGGGACAGGGCGTCCGCCTTCCCGTTCTTCGACCCAGGTCGGAACGTCAGGGAAAAATTGAAGCGTCCAAAAAACAAAGCCCACCGTGCCTGACGGGAGTTGAGACGTTTAGCCGATTGCACGTAAGCCAGATTCTTGTGGTCAGTCCAGACCACAAACGGTTGCTCCGCTCCCTCCAACCAGTGACGCCACTCCTCCAAGGCAAGCTTCACAGCGAGAAGCTCCCGGTTACCCACATCGTAGTTTCTTTCAGCTGGAGAAAGACGACAAGAGTAGAAGGCGCAGGGATGGAGTTTACCGTCAGTGGAGCTACGCTGGGACAGGATGCCCCCCCCCCCCCTATATCAGACGCATCCACCTCCACAACGAACTGACGGGAAGTGTCAGGTTGAGAGAGAATCGGGGCGTTGGTGAATCGGCTCTTCAAATCTAGAAATGCTCGGTCTGCCTCAGGAGACCAACAGAACTTTCTGGTGCAAGACGTCAGTACAGTTAAAGGGGCGGCTACCCGGCTGTAATCACGGATAAACCTCCGATAAAAATTTGCAAACCCCAGAAATCTCTGGAGCTGCAATCTCGTACCGGGCTGGACCCAATCCCGAACCGCCCGAACCTTCTCTTGGTCCATCTTGATCTCTCCCCTGGAGATGATGTACCCGAGGAATGACGTCGTGTGGGCGTGAAAATCGCACTTCTCAGCCTTCACGAACAGACGGTTCTCCAATAACCGCTGCAGGACCTGCTTGACATGCTGAACGTGGCTAGAAAGCTCCTTCGAGAAGATGAGGATATCATCCAGGTAAACGAACACAAAAATACCAATCATATCTCTCAGAACGTCATTCACCATACTTTGGAACACAGCAGGAGCGTTGGTCAGTCCAAACGGCATCACCTGGTACTCGAAATGTCCCATCGGAGTATTGAACCCAGTCAACCACTCGTCCCCCTCTTTGATCCGAACCAAATGATAAGCATTACGTAAATCAAGCTTCGTAAAAACCGTAGCACCCTGTAAAGAATCGAAGCCGAGCTCATCAAGGGCAGGGGATACTTGTTCTTGACCGTAATATCATTCAAACCCCGATAATCAATACACGGTCGAAGAGAGCCATCCTTCTTGCTCACAAAAACAAATCCTGCTCCCAGAGGTGATGACGAGGGCCGAATGAGACTTGCAGCAAGAGACTCCTTGACTCCTTGACTCCTTCAAATCAAAGCTAAACAACAACTTACTTTGTGGCACACATCCCTTGTACATAACTCCAAGGCCTCACGTTCAGGTCGAGAGATACTGTATAACCGTCCCTTGAGAAAAGCGGCTCCAGGAAACAGATTAATCGCACAGTCATAAGGTCGGTGGGGAGGAAGGGACTGAGCCTCCTGTTTACTGAATACTTCACCCAACTCGTGATATGTTTCTGGAACCAAGGACAAATCAGGAGGAGCAGAGTCACTGACCTGACTGGAAACGGCAGGAGAACAGGCAGTCCTAAGACAGTTAGCATGACAATCAATGCTCCAACTAGTTACCTTACCCGTCACCCAATCAAACGAGGGATTGTGTTCCTTCAGCCAGGGGTAACCAAGAACCAGAGGAACATGGGGCGAGGACAGAATGAAGAAGGAGATAAACTCTGAATGATTCCCCGACAACAACATCTTAACCGGTTCAGTCCTCATAGTGATCCGTGCCAGCTACTACCGTTCAGAGTGGTTGCTTCAATGGCTTCCGGCAATTGCTCCTTGGAAAGCCCCAGCTGTTCCACCAAGTCAGCATCAATAAAACTGCCATCAGCACCTGAATCGATAAAAGCGTTCATCTCTAAGCTCTGATCCTTATTCATAAGGGTCGCAGGAAAACGGGGTCTGACAGGATTCTTGAGAGGTTGAATCTGGCTCGCTAAAATTCCTCCCAAAACTAGCGAGCCGGGCAGTTTAACGAGCGCTGTGGACAAGCGGAGATGTAATGTCCTGAGCTACCACAGTAGAGACAGCTGTTGGTCTCACGTCTACGTTGGCGCTCCTCCTTAGTTAGCCCGTGTCGCCCCACTTGCATTGGTTCGGGATCTGGTGGCAAGACCCCTCCACTAATCCCGTGTGGGGAATAACGATCAACCCGTTCTGGTCCACCTCCTGACCCGAATGGTAACCGAGTCTCAGATTGATTAGATGGACCCCACTGCTTCTCCCTCCTCTCTCGGACTCTATTATCTACCCGAATAGATAAAGTGACCAAGCTGTCTAGGTCACTAGGCTCTGGATAGGATATCAGCTCATCCTTGAGTTGCTCCGACAACCCCTGGTAAAAAGCAGCTTGTAGTGACTCCTCATTCCAACCACTCTCCACAGACAATGTCCTGAACTCGATCATAAAGTCTGCCACACTGCGAGTTCCTTGGCGAAGAGTGAACAAACGTTTAGCTGCGTCCTTACCTCGGACTGGATGGTCAAAAATCCTTCTCATCTCTCCCGTGAATTCCTGGTATGAAGCCATGCAGGTCCCCTGTCGTTCCCAAATGGCTGAAGCCCATTCCAGAGCTCTTCCACGCAGCAGTTCAATAACAAAGGCTATCCTAGCCTTGTCAGTGGCGTAAGAATGGGGCTGCAGATCAAACACTAACCCACACTGCATAAGAAACGAACGGCATCTTCCCAAATCCCCTTCATATTTATCAGGCGTCGGTACCTTGGGTTCACGGAAGGAAACCGCATCAGACACGGCAGGTGAGATTGGTGAAACAGGTGGTAAATGAATCGCCAGCAAACTGAGCTGATCCTGGATTTGTGTCAAGCTAGCAGATAAGTTCTGGATTGCAACCGCTATCTCCTGTAGCGCCGTCTTTTGTTGTCCCAATGTCTTCCCCTGCTGGGTAATGGCATGGCAAACGGAATCCAGGTCCGCCGGGTTCATTCTTGGCCGGATCGTTCTGTCAGGTTTCTTCAAAATCGAACCCAGAAGCAGACCAGGACAAGGAGAGTAGGAAGAAGGTGAGTATTTATTTACAAGTGAAAGTGAATGGTTAGATATATCCAGGTGGCGTAGCGGGCAGCGGTGGTGAGTTGATGGGAGTAAATAGGTGGATCCAATGGGGAAGCGGAATCCTCCGACGACCAGGCGGGAATGGGGTAAATGATCCGGGTGAGTAACTGAAGACAAAACAAACGGAGGTAAGTTTAAGGCAAGCAATACGTAACAAACAACAAAACAAATTCTATCCAACTTGAGGCTGATACTCTGGCACAACATACTGTTCATGGCTAACGATCCGGCAGGGAATGGATGTCAGGTCCGGGCTTATGAAGAGGAGAGATGATGATCAGGACCAGGTGTGCAGATAGCTGATGGGATACAGGTGCGGGTAATCAGAAACCCCAACTGGCTACATTGCCCGGCAACCAGACAGGGTGCGTTCCAGGACGCCGGAAAAAACACTCCAGGACAGAACATAGGCAAAAAAAACAGACTCAGGAAACGAGATTCGTGACACCCCTAACCTTACTTACTGACTTTATTGTCCCCATGGGGACATTTTGTTGCAGTGTCATGTACACGTTTAAAGTGGCGTTTAAATACAAAACAAAATTGACAATACAACTTCGATAAGTTACACACCAATAAAATATATTTTTTAAAGACTAGCCTGCTGGCCTTACTGAGTCGATAGGAATATTAGCCCAAGCTATTTAGGAGGGATATCACACCTGGCACAAATGATTGTCCAGTTCTGTTTTTCCTGCTGAGGGGTGCCCTATACCTGCGCCCAGAGGGGAGTAGTTCAAAGTCCGGGTACAGGGGATGGCTTGGGTCTAAAATGATTTTGTGAGCCTTGCGGAGGGCCCTGACCTTAAAGATCTCATCCATGCCTGTCTGTTTAACTCCAAGTACCTTGCTTGCTGTGGTGATAATCCTTCTCAGCATATTTATCAGGCTGACAGTGGCATTGCCAAACCAACAAACAATACAAAATGTTAAAATACTATCAATGAAAGATTTGTAAAACAGAGTCAGTATAGTACAGTCTACATTAAAATATCCCAGCTTTTTGAGAAAGTACAGTCTCTGTTGGCTCTTTTTGTAGATCAGGTCTGTACATTTACTCCACTGAAGTTTATTGTCCAAGAGGACACCCAGGTATTTGTATTCCTCTTCAATCTCTATATTCAGACCTCTGATAGATGTTTCAGAGGTGGGTGTTGTACACTTCCTGAAGTCTATGCACATATCTTTGGTCTTTTTGGTATTGAGGACCAAGTGTGATTCCTCACACCACTCTACAAAGTCATCTAGGACCAGGCCATGATGTTCCTCGTCAACATGCAACAGGCTGATCAAGACAGCCTCATCAGGGAACTTAACGAGTAGTCTGTCAGGATGGGAACAAGTACAACTATTAGTGTACAAGATGTACAGGAGTGGGGACAAAACACATCCCTGAGGAGAGCCTGTGTTGGTATTGCATATGTAACCTTAACCCCTAGCCTATCTAAATAAAACATGTTTTGCTTTATCATTATAAGGTATTGTGTGCAGATTGATGAGGGGGAAAACTATTTAATCCATTTGAGAATAAGGCTGTAATGTAAGAAAATGTGAAAAAGTGAAGGGTCTGATTACTTTCCGAATGCACTGTATCATACTAAATGGAGTGTCTCGGATTTGTGTACAGAATCATACGAAATGCTCTGAGACCAAGTTGATCTGCTAGTAATCATGCCATTAATAGACGTTGGCAGATCTGGTTCTAGGATAAACACAACACGCTACTTGGAAATCTACTGGATTCAGAGCAGCCGTTGTGTGATGTTCAGATAATAAAATATAATTTAGAACAAACATACCTCTCTGACATGTAGAATAAGGAACCACATCCTGGTTTTTGGACTGGGCTGACACTGGCCCCTGGGGCATTATTTACAGGTTCCAGAGATAGAGACAGTTAGCTCTCACCAATTCAGTCAGTCCTCAGGTGCTAGTTTTCTTTGGAATGACCATAGCCTGCTAGTCCCTGGTGCAAGTAACTGGTAAGGTTAGAGAGCATCATTTTTAGATCATGATGGTCGGGGACAGAAGATATTATAATCACCAATTTCACATTTTAGAGATCATTTGTGTTGACTTAAATCTTTGTGTTAACCTCCATGGAAAACTCAACAAATGACAGAGCACATCTTTCATTTTAGCATGCTGAGTATTGCTGTACAACAGATGATCACGGTGGCAACTATAAAATCATTATGTTACCGAATCCAGCCAGTGACAGCGCAATGATATGGGTTGTCATTTTGGCCCGCTTCAATAGAGCCCACCATGCTCTGCACTGCAGGTCACAGCAAGCACTGCCAGTGCCAACGTGTTGCACGCCAAACCACAGTGCATTGTTACACACAGTGACAAACCGTCATTCAGATTTTTTGGGGTGTGGGCTTGCCTGTTTTGCATGTTATTTTGGCATCAATAGGTGTCACATATCAGTTTGCAAACAATATAAAACATATGTAAAACATATATATATATATCACTGAGTTAACAAAGCTGCATACAAACATGGTCTCTTTTTTGTTTTCTTGAGTAAGGCAGCTCCAAAATGCAGGCGTTTCAGCCTAGTTCAGTGCTTTCTGTGGTGGTGGGGCAAGCCAGCAGAATATATAGAGCATTGTGTCGTGATAGGCTCAGTGTTCTGTCACTCATGCGGACACTACTTCCCCGCCAAGTCTAAGGGGAGACCTCGAAAATTCTAGCCCCTTGGGTGCTGCCATAGAGTTACATTAGAAGTGCCCATCCAAGAAAGCTCAAGGTCATTTGCCACAGATAAAATGATGTCAAATCACATTATATGTACAGTAGCTTTTGATCATGTTGATCATGTCAATATCATACTTTCAAAATATTAGCTAGCAGTCATCATCATGAATCAAGTTGACAATCTACTGGCAAATCCTTTTTAATCCTTGTCATATGAAGATAAATAATGAAGAGAAATTATAGATAAAACATATTGGTACTCAGCGGCCATTGGACATTAACATTACACAAGTTGGAAATCATTAAATCAATAATGAGTGGTTTGGAAGGAATCAGTGACAGTGGCTGTGTGGTCCCAAATCTGCGATTTAATGGGATCTTTCCAAATTTAAAATAATAAACATTCAATATTGGCCATGCCATCAATGAAGCATGATTTGTGCCGCGCTCAAAACAACTGATAACTCGGAACTGCAAAAACATGACTTCAGTGGGTTCAAGACAACTGGGAGTTTAGGTTCCAACAGGTCATTACTGTAGTCTACAGATAATGTTATCTTGGTTGTCAATAAGTTACAGTATAAGATAAAGGATTCATACGCTGGTATAAATTACTACTAAATGACAATAGGACACAAAACGAGTATAAAGGAGATAACAGTTGAGTTATCTTTTTATGATATTACAGCCTGATACGCTCACATCTGTGAATTGAATGCCAATTGCGCTGCCTTCGTTTGTCTGGTTTACTGTGAGGGGAAATGTACAGACACATGGCACAGTCCTAGCTAGGCTACTAAAGTGTTTTTTATTAAAGCTTGACAACTACTGACCGAAAAACAAAACACCATGCAAAGGAGAAACATGTAGCCCTATTACAGCAACATTGGAGAAGTAGCATGGCTACCTAATTTACAGAACAAAAATAATAAGCAATGTGTAAAGTGTTTGGTCCCATGTTTCATAAGCTGAAATAAAAGATCCCAGAAAACTTCCATATGCAAAAAAAAGCGTATTTCTCTCAAATGAAATATGTTTACATCCCTGTTAGTGAGCATTTGTCCTTTGCCAAGATAATCCATCCCACCTGACAGGTGTGGCATATCAAGAAGCTGATTAAATAGTATGATCATTACACAGTTGCACCTTGTGCTGGGGACAATAAAAGTCCAATCTAATTGTGCAGTTCAATCACAAAACACAATGCCACAGATTTCTCAAGTTTTGAGGGCTCGTTCAATTGGCATACTGACTGCAGGAATGTCCACCAGAGCTGTTGCCTGGGAATTTAATGTTAATTTCTCTACTATAAGCCACCTCCAAGTCTTTTTAGAGAATTTGGTAGTACGTCCAACCGGCCTCACAACCGCAGACCACACGTAACCACACCAGACCAGGACCTCAACATCCGGCTTCTTCACCTGCGGGATCGTCTAAGACCCGCCATCCGGAATGATTTTGAAACTGAGGGAGGACTATTTCTGTCTGTAATAAAGCCCTTTAGTGGGGAAAAACATTCTGATTGGCTGGGCCTGGTTCTGCAGTGGGTGGGCCTGGCTCCCAAGTGAGTGGTCCCATTCAAAATTAAATTAAACTTTATTTGTCAGATGCGCCGAATACAATATTTACAATGGAAATAGTCTGGGTGGTCATTTGATTAATTGTTCAGCACTCTGTGGTTTGGGGGTAGAAGCTGTTAAGGAGCCTTTTGGTCTTAGACTTGGTGCTCCGGAACCACTTGCTGAGCAGTAGCATAGAGAAAAGTCTATAACTTGGATGACTGGAGTCTTTCACAATTGTTTGGGCCTTCCTCTAACACTGCCTAGTATTTAGGTCCTGGATGTCAGGAAGCTTGCCCTCAGTGATTTACTGGGCTGTACGCATTACCATCTGCAGCACGTTACGGTCAGATGCCGAACAGTTACCATACCAGGAGGTGATGCTCTTGATGGTGCAGCTGTAGAACTTTTTGAGGATCTGGGAAGCCATAACAAATCCTTTCAGTCTCCTGAGAGGGAAAAGGTGTTGTCGTGCCCTCTTCACAACTGCCTTGGCGTGTTTGGACCATGATAGTTTGTTTGGATGATGTGGACACGAAGGAACTTGAAACTCTCAACCCGCTCCACTTCAGCTCCGTCGATTTTAATGGAAGCCTGTCCGGCCCTCCTTTTCCTATAGTCCATGATCAGCTCTTTTGTCTTGCTCACATTGAGGGAGAAATTGTCGTGCCTGCACCATACTGCCAGGTCTCTGACCTCCTCCCTATAGACTGTCTCATCATTGTACAGGATCCAGTTGCAGAGGGAGATGTTTAGTCCCAGGGTCCTTAATGATAAGCTTTGTGGGCACTATGGTTTTGAGCGCTGAGCTGTAGTCAATGAACAGAATTCTCACATAGGTGTTCCTTTTGTCCAGCTGGGAAAGGGCAGTGTGGAGTGCGATTGAGATTGTGTCATCTGCGGACCAGACAGGACTGGTAAAAAGTGCTCTTCACTGACGTGTCGCGGTTTTGACTTACCAGGGGTGATGGTCGGATTTGCGTTTATCGTCAAAGGAATGAGCGTTACACCGAGCGGGATCGATTTGGAGGTGGAGCGGGAGCGGGTCAATTTGGAGATGGAGGGTCCATCATGGTCTGGGGAAGTGTGTCACAGCATCATCGGACTGAGCTTGTTGTCATTGCAGGCAATCTCAACGCTGTGCGTTACAGGGAAGACATCCTCCTCCCTCATGTGGTACCCTTCCTGCAGGCTCATCCTGACATGACCCTCCAGCATGACAATGCCACCAGCAATACTGCTCGTTCTGTGCGTGATTTCCTGCAAGACAGGAAGGTCAGTGTTCTGCCATGGCCAGTGAAGAGCCCGGATCTCAATCCCATTGAGCACGTCTGGGATCTGTTGGATCGGAGGGTGAGGGCTAGGGCCATTCCCCCCAGAAATGTCTGCAAACTTGCAGGTGCCTTGGTGGAAGAGTGGGGTAACATCTCACAGCAAGAACTGGCAAATCTGGTGCAGTCTATGAGGAAGAGATGCACTGCAGTACTTAATTCAGCTGGTGGCCACACCAGATACTGACTGCTACTTTTGATTTTGGGTCAAAATCTAAATTTTGTTAGTCACATGTCTCTGGAACTTGTTCAATTTATGTCTCAGTTGTTGAATCTTGTTATGTTCATACAAATATTTACACATGTTAAGTTTGCTGAAAATAAACAGTTGACAGTGAGAGGATGTGTCACGTTCTGACCTTAGTTCCTTTATTATGTCTCTATTTTAGTTTGGTAAGGGCGTGAGTTGGGGTGGGCATTCTATGTGTTGTTCTATGTTTTTGTATTTCTATGTGTTTGGCCTGGTATGGTTCTCAATCAGAGGCAGCTGTCTATCGTTGTCTCTGATTGAGAGCCATACTTAGGTAGCCTGTTTTCCCATTTTGAGTGTGGGTGATTGTTTTCTGTCTCTGTACCTGCACCAGACAAAACAAAACTTTCATTTTCGGTCATTCGCTTGTTATTTTGTGTTGTGTTCAGTTTAAATAAATATTAACATTGACTCGTACCACGCTGCATATTGGTCCGATCCTTCCTACTCCTCCTCAGAAGAGGAGGAAAACCGTTACAGGACGTTTCGTTTTTTGCTGAGTTTAGTAGCAGTCTAATGGGCTCCTGAACAATGGTGCTATTTTGTGTTTTTTGAGGAGGGCTGATCTGTTTTCTTCATAATGTTTCCGCCATTGTTTCCTATGCCCGAAAAGAGCTTCTGGACATCAGAACAGCGAACAATCAATTTTGAATTTTACTTCAATGAGTCAATGGCGAAGGACATACTGCTCATCCCGAACCAGCCTCCAATCCCAAACACTCGAAAATGGATCAGGCAATGTTATACAGGCCGGCATGCAAATGGATAAACCGCCTCTACCATCCGTTCTATTGGCGACCGTGAAATCACATAAACTGGACAAGCTCTGTTCGAGACTATCGTAGCAACATGATCTGAAGAACTTTAATATTCTATGTTCCTCAGAGTCGTGACTAAACACGCACATGGAAAATGTAAATCCAGCTGGTTTTTCTATGCATTGGTAGAACAGAACGTCAGTGTAGGGTAAAATGAAAGGGGTGTTGTGTTTCTTTTTGTTAACAAAGGTTGGTGCCAATCTCTAATAGTAAAGAAGTCTTGACATTCTGCTCACCTGAGTTAGAATACCTCATGATAACTTGTAGACGACACTATTTACCACCACAAACCGATGCTGGCACTAAGACTGCACCCAATGTGCTTTATAGGGCCATAAGCAAACACAAAAAATGCTCACACAGTAGCAACACTCCTAGTGGCCAGTGATTTTAATGCAGGAAAACTTAAATCCTTCTTTCCTAAATGTCTACCATTGTCACCTATGCAAATAGGCAAAAAAACTACTTGCAAACTATAACAGATTAAAAAGGAAAAGCGAGCCATAAGCTGTCAAGTGACACAAGCCTACCAGACGAGCTATATGCCTTCTATGCTCGCTTTGAGGCAAGAAACACTGAACCATGCATGAGAGAACCCGGTGTCCCAGACAACTGTGTGATCACTCTCTCCATAGTTGATGTGTGTCGTGTCTTTACTATCATTAAACTGAAGTTATTATCAAAGATTCTCTGTAATTTGTATTACGCGATTAGACTGATTAATCATGTAACCATAATTAACTAGGAAGTCGGGGCACCAAGGAAAATATTCAGATCACAAAGTTATAATTTCCCAATATAACCTTTCAGATATTTTCATATCTGATCCATAGTCTTCTGATTAATTAATAATTTATTTTACCTCACGTTTGTCTCATTCCAAATGTCGTAAATCTGCACGAACCCAGTCTTCAGTATGAGTCATCCATACATCAATTGTCATAAATCATTTATTTATTACTAACTAAGTAATTCACAGAAATGCATAAACAAAACAACAAAGTAAATGCAAGAAATGATAGGAGAATGTGCCCTAATGGGCTAAACCGGCATGGCGGCTTGTTAGACAAAAGGGGAAGTGGGGAAGTGGGGGTTGACTAAGAAGTCACTACAGAGTGATAATTATAACAATTGAAATGCTAATCCTTTGCACATGAACGCTCACTCATTCGGGAACAATTGCAATCAATCAATATATTTACGCTCAGTGTGTTGTCTTGATCGCTGGTGAAAAGTTGTTTATTTTGTAGAATTGTCCGCCTCTCTCCCTCTCTCTCTCTGTTGTGGTTAGGGTGGATTGTTCAGAGTGACATTCATTTGTTATAGAATGGATGTTTCGGCGGTTGTCATTCTTCGCGTTTAATGATACCGAATTTCTAGCTGCAGACTAATAATTAATATCAAAGACTTGTTCTTACTCTGTCGGTATCGATAGTCTAAGAGTTTAACCACGTGGTATGGTTAAAAGATTCAGCAATGGTCTGCAACCTTTGTCCCCTCCTAATGGAGAAAAGCATGGTCTGGTGATAATTTCTCAAAGTTGGGTTTTATTCGGAATTGCAGAAAAGGGCTGTCACAGGATGCCTGACCCTAACTGGGCTCAGGGGCGGTCCGCTTATTCAGTTAAACTCAAAAGGGAATTGGCGTTTCCTTCATTAAACAGTCCAAAATCACATTGTAAAATTGTGTAAACAGTATCATACTCACTCATTCATCTTATACAACAATTAGATGTAAACCTCATTTTTGAGGCTATTATATAAACAGCGTTATGGTAATGTGGCCACACCGTCTCCCATGAGCTTCCCCAAGTTGTAACAAACGGACCAGTCCGTAGCTGGATCCTTCTCTGGAACATTACATTTGTTCGGACCTCGAGTTCTGTGAGGTGGAAGAAATTCCTTTGTTCTCTATGAAACCACTCTCTCTATACTGTGTGGCCATGTGGCAGGGTCTTCTACTCAGGAATTTATGACCTCTCTCTGACCACAGCAGCCTAGTTGAAGGAGGAAAGGGGGAGGCAGGGAGAGAGGGATGGGCTTGCTTTACCCAAAGAGGGCAACGTCATGGCATTTGACTAAGACCTTTAAACAGGTTAACATTCACAAAGTTGTGGAGCCAGATAGATTCCCAGGACGCGTACTCAGAGCATGCTCTAACCAGCTGGCAAGTGTCTTCACTGACAATTTCAACCTCTCCCTGACCCATTCTACAATAACTACATGTTTCAAGCAGACCACCATAGTCCCTGTGCCCAAGAACGCCAAGGTAACCTGTCTAAATTACTTTTGCCCAGTAGCACTCACATCTGTTGCCATGAAATGCTTTGAAAGGCTGGTCATGGTCACATAAACACCATCATCACAGGCACCCTGGAAACACTCCAATTCGCACACTGCCCCAACAGATCCACAGATGACGCAATCTGTATTGCACAACATACTGCCCTTTACCCACCTGGACAAAATAAACACCTATGTAAGAATGCTTTTCATTGATTACAGTTCAGCGTTCAACACCATAGTGTCCTCCAGGCTCATCACTAAGCTAAGGAACCTGGGACTAAACACCTCCCTCTGCAACTGGATCCTGGACTTCCAGCCATAGGTGGTGAGGGTTGGCAACGACCCTCAACTCGGGGGCTCAACAAGGGTGTGTGCTTAGTCCCCTCCTGTACTCCCTGTTCACCCACACCTACATGACCGCACACGACTCCAACGCTATCATTCAGTTTACCAACGTCACAACGATGGTAGGCCTGATCATCAATGACAATTAGACAGCTTATAGGGAGGAGGACATAGACCTGTTAGAGTGGGGCCAGGACATCAACCTCTCCCTCAATGTCAGCAAGAGAAAGGAGCTGATTGTGGACTACAGGAAATGGATGGCCGAGCACACCACCATTCACATTCACGGGGCTGTAGTGGAGCGTGTCGAGCTTCAAGTTCCTAGGTGTCCACATCACCAAGGACCTATAATGGTCCAAACACACCAACACAGTCATGAAGGGACGACACTGCCTCTTTCCCCTCAGGAAGCTAAAAGATTTGGCATGGGCCCTCAGATCCTCAAAAAAGTTCTACAGATGCACCATTGAGAGCATCTTGACTGGCTGCATCACCGCTTGGTATGGCAACAGCTTGGCATACGACCGACCGTAAGGTGCAACAGAGAGTACAGCCCAGTATATCACTGTGGCCGTGCTCCCTGCCATCAAGCTCACCAAGCGGTTTCAGAGGAAGGCCCTAAAAATTGTCAAAGGTTCCAGCCACCGAAGTCATAGGCTGTTCTTTCTGCTACCGCATGGCAAGCGGTACCATAGCAGCAAGTCTGGAACTTAAAGGCTCCTGAACAGCTTCTACTCCAAGCCATAAACTGCTGAACAGTTAATCAAATGGCTACCCTCTCCTGTGAAGATGATAGCTTCTCATTAGCCATTTCACCAGCAGCGTACAGGCGTCGCCGGAGATCACACACATAAGATAACAGGGACTGTTAGATAGAAGTCCACGCACCCTATGTCCAAACACAAGGTCATTTGAACTGAAGGGTCGTCACAATACTGGGAGGGTCGTCACAATATTGCTACTATGCAAATATGCAATTAACCATTTCCTTCTGTATCTTGTGCATAGAAAAAATAAAGTCTGATTTTATTTGATATATTCTGTGGTTACCAGAGGCAGTAATATGAAGACCAACATGACATGCACCAAAATCAGATTAGGATTTAGGCAAAGGACACACAAAGTGTGTTTTTACCTCAAGTGTTTCCTTATTGTAGGCTACTACTTTTACCACTTTTAGTCTTGAAATCTTTGTTTACTACACTACCTTACTCACTCTGTTTAGCACATGGCCTCTTATGTGAATCCTTAAAGTTAGCTAGCGACTAGGACGAGCTGCAACAAACACTCAAACTGGACAGTTTTATCTCAATCTCTTCATTCAAAGACTCAATCAGACACTCTTACTGACAGTTGTGGCTGCTTTGCGTGATGTATTGTTGTCTCATCTTTCTTGCCGTTTGTGCTGTTGTCTGAGCCCAACAATGTTTGTACCTTGTTTTGTGCTGCTACTGTACCATGTTGTGCTGCTGCCATGTCGTGTTGTCATGTGTTGCTGCCATGCTATGTTGTCATCTTAGGTCTATCTTTATGTAGTGTTGTTTTGTCTCTCTTGTCGTGATGAGTTTTGTCCTATATTTTTATTTAATAAATGTTTTATTTTTAACCCCAGCCTCCATCTCAGCAGGAGGCCTTTTGCCTTTTCGTAGGCCGTCATTTAAATCAAATCAAATCAAATTTTATTTGTTACATACACATGGTTAGCAGATGTTAATGCGAGTGTAGCGAAATGCTTGTGCTTCTAGTTCCGACAATGCAGTAATAACCAACGAGTAATCTAACCTAACAATTCCACAACAACTACCTTACACAAGTGTAAAGGGATAAATAATATGTACATAAAGATATATGAATGAGTGAAGGTACAGAACGGCATAGGCAAAATGCAGTAGATGGTATAGAGTACAGTACAGTATATACATATGAGATGAGTAATGTAGGGTATGTAAACATAAAAGTGGCATAGTTTAGAGTGGCTAGTGATACATGTATTACATTAAGATGGCAAGATGCAGTGGATGATATAGAGTACAGTATATACATATGAGATTCATAATTTAGGGTATGTAAACATTATATTAAGTGGCATTATTTAAAGTGGCTAATGATAAAAAAAAATGTACATCAATTTCCATTATTAAAGTGGCTGGAGTTGAGTCAGTATGTTGGCAGCAGCCACTCAATGTTAGTGGTGGCTGTTTAACAGTCTGATGGCCTTGAGATAGAAGCTTTTTTTCAGCCTCTCGGTCCCTGCTTTGATGCACCTGTACTGACCTCGCCTTCTGGATGATAGCGGGGTGAACAGGCAGTGGATCGGGTGGTTGTTGTCCTTGATGATCTTTATGGCATTCCTGTGACATCGGGTGGTGTAGGTGTCCTGAAGGGCAGGTAGTTTGCCCCCGGTGATGCGTTGTGCAGACCTCACTACCCTCTGGAGAGCCTTACGGTTGTGGGTGGAGCAGTTGCCGCGGTGATACAGCCCGACAGGATGCTCTCGATTGTGCATCTGTAAAAGTTTGTGAGTGCTTTTGGTGACAAGCCGAATTTCTTCAGCCTCCTGAGGTTGAAGAGGCACTGCTGCGCCTTCTTCGCCACGCTGTCTGTGTGGGTGGACCAATTCAGTTTGTCCGTGATGTGTACTCCGAGGAACTTAAAACTTACTACCCTCTCCACTACTGTCCGGTCAACGTGGATAGGGGGGTGCTCCCTCTGCTGTTTCCTGAAGTCCACAATCATCTCCTTTGTTTTGTTGACGTTGAGTGTGAGGGTATATTTCTGACACCACACTCAGAGGGCCCTTGTTAATAAGAATTTGTTTTTAACTTACTTTCCTAGTTGAATAAAGGTTAAAAACTTCTTATGGCTTAGATCCCACTAATGGGATCGATATGACAACAGACAGTGAAAATGCAGGGCACCAAATTCAAAAAATCAGAAATCTCATAATTAAAATTCCTTAAACATAGAAGTATTTTACACCATTTTAAAGATAAACTTGTTGTTAATCTCACCACAGTGTCCGATTTCAAAAAGGCTTTACGATGAAAACACACCAAACGATTATGTTAGGTCTGCACCTAGTCACAGAAAAACACAGCCCTTTTTCCAGCCAAAGAGAGGAGTCACAAAAAGCAGAAATAGAGATAGAATGAATCACTAACCTTTGATGATCTTCATCAGATGACACTCATAGGACTTCATGTTACACAATACATGTATGTTTTGTTCAATAAAGTTCATATTTATATACAAAAATCTGAGTTTACATTGGCGCGTTATTTTCAGTAGTTCCAAAACATCCAGTGATTTTGAAGAGAGCCAAATCAATTTACAGAAATACTCATCATAAATGTTGATGAAAATACAAGTGTTATACATGGAACTTTAGATATACTTCTCCTTAATGCAACCGCTGTGTCAGATTTCAAAATAGCTTTACCGAAAAAGCACACCATGCAATGGTAATCTAAGTACAGCGCTCAGACAACAAAACAAGCCAAACAGATATCCGCCATGTTGTGGAGTCAACAGAAGTCAGAAATAGCATTATAAATATTCACTTACCTTTGATGATCTTCATCAGAATGCACTCCCAGGAATCCCAGTTCCACAATAAATGTTTGATTTGTTCGATAAAGTCCATCATTTATGTCCAAATACCTAATTTTTGTTCACGCATTTAGCCCAGATATCCAAATTCATGAGGCGCGAGCAGACAAAAAGTCAAAGTTCCGTTACAGTCCGTAGAAACATGTCAAACGATGTATAGAATCAATCTTTAGGATGTTTTTAACATAAATCTTCAATAATGTTTCAACCGGAGAATTCCTTTGTCTGTAGGAATGCAATGGAACGCAAGCTAACTCTCACGTGAACCTCATGGCACTCTGGCAGACCTCTGACTCTTTCAGCTCTCATTCCTCCCTCCTTCACAGTCGAAGCATCAAACAAGGTTCTAAAGACTGTTGACATCTAGTGGAAGCCATAGGAAGTGCAATATGACCCAATAGACACTGTATATTTGATAGGCAATGACTTGAAAAACTACAAACCTCAGATTTCCCACTTCCTGGTAGGATTTTTTCTCAGTTCTGTTATACTCACAGACATCATTCAAACAGTTATAGAACCTTCAGAGTGTTTTCTATCCAAATCTACTAATAATATGCATATATTAGCAACTGGGCCTGAGTAGCAGGCAGTTTACTCTGGGCACCTTATTCATCCAAGCTACTCAATACTGCCCCCAGCCATAACAAGTTTAAATAAAACAATTTAAAAAGTAAAGAGATGGGCGGGGCTAAGGCTTAAGAGGGGGTGAACAATGCTGAATAGGTGTAAACAAAGAAGAGCTGTCCAGTAGGTGTATCAAAACTTTCAAGGGCCACTTTCTCAAAAATGGGGTTAGAAGTTTATCAACTTTCAAAGCAAAGTTACTTTCCCATTATTCCACAACTGCAGTGTATGATATACCATTTTGTATATCTGAGTCTCTACTTTTATCCAATGTAAAAAACACAATTTCAAATTTTGCTAAATAAGACCAAATAGAGGTGTTCGGTCACATGCTGCTGCTACTCTGTTTATTATCTATCCTGATTGCTTTTACCCCTACCTACATGAAAATATTGACTCAATTACTTCAACTTCCTCATACCACAGCACAAGTATTGTGTTACTATTAATGTTTTTATTTAGAAAATTGTTTATACTCTGAATTTTTGGGAAAGGGCTCAAAAGTAAGCATGTAACGCTAAAGTCTACACCTGTTGTATTCGGTGCATGTGACTAATTCCTTTTTTATTTGACTTGAAATGCGTTAAATCCAGTCAATTATATGCCTGTTTTCTTAATTACATCCCAATTTCCAACAGAAGTTATATAAAATGTTTTTTTCACCAAACCTATCTTAACAGTTATTTTCAGGCTATTCCTGGTATTTTCTAATTGTGATACGTGAGTGATAGTTCAGATAAAAGTAGGATAGTCAGATTCTCTACACATGCTATCAAATAGCTTACAGGTAGCCTATGGAAGGGTGAATGTGTCTCCCGCCTGCTGCTTTGCTAAGGACATAGTCTGGAAGACGAGATAGCCTCAGTTCAGTACTTGAGTGCACAAATTATCTAATATCGACTTTATTTGAACTTTTTGCAGGTTTGAATTAAAAACAATTACTTTGTGTATCTATTGATACAATAATATCCAAATAACACGAGAGACTTGTCGAGTTAAAAATGGCCGACTGATTTTAATAAAAAATAGCCCACATAGACTGCAGATTAATATTTGCTATTATTTCCCACAATGTTTGTATTTAACATATTAAAAGATATTTTCTTTCGACAGACCTCATGTACTTTTAGTCTACTTGCTAAAATAATGTCAGTGGTGTACCCTGTATGACAATCCGATATTGCAATATAGGCTACTGTTTTGTAATAGAGCCTAACCCTTATTTCCCCTTCAATTAACTAAATTGTTACATTTGAAAAATGAAATATCTGTCGGTATTGGCATAGGCTGTTTGTTTATACTTTTGATAGGCTAACATTGTCATAATACCATTCACTCCCGTTTTGGGCTCTTGAGCTTAATATTTAATATGGCAAATTTAATTTATTTCAAAAGACAAAAGGCAATAAAGGTAGATAGGAAATAAATACAATAAAGTAGCCTCCATGATTAAACAAATAGGCTACAATGAAATTGTAAACGAATGAAAAGTGTGTTAATATGTTTCAACTTGCGTTTCCTGTTGTATAGCATATATTTGATGAATTCCTTACAGGCCTAAATGTAACTTCTATAATAATTATTACGTTTTAAGGTAGAATATAAATAGGGCGTTGATGACACTGTCATTCATATCAGCCTACTTTGTTTAGGGCTTCAGCGTAGTAACATTATGTGAATATCACAACAGAAAAATTATAGTTTGCATTCTTTGATCAGAGTGAGAAATGTGTTTGGAAGCGAAGGCTGAGTCAATGCCTGTGCTCGTCACTGGCGGATCCGGATTGGTCAGGAAGGCCATCGGGCACGTGGTGAAACAGGAAGGCGGCTGTCTCGAGAGCGAGCAGTGGACCTTCCTGTTCTCCAAAGAGGCCAACCTTGTTTAAGTGACGTCACATGAACCTCATATTCTCAGCAGAGCTGGTCTCAGGCTTGGTCATTGCAGATAAAAATGTCCTAGCCTATGTACAAGAGATGCCATGATCCCATATTCTACATGACCGAGAAACACTAGCATGTATGTTCTACATAACATATTTCTATAGGAATATATGTCATGTTGCACTGTACGGGTGCACCTCAGCCACGCTCAAGGTACTAAATGATATCATAACCGCCATCGATAAACGAGAGTACTGTGCAGCCGTCTTCATCGACCTGGCGAAGGCTTTCGACTCTGTCAATCACCGTATTCTTATTGGCAGAATCAATAGCCTTGGTTTCTCAAATGACTGCCTCGCCTGGTTCACCAACTACTTTGCAGACAGCGTACAGTGAGTCAAATCAGAGGGCTGGTGATTCCCTGATCCACCTCTATGCAGATGACACCATTGTGTATACATCTGGCCCTTCTTTGGACACTGTGTTAACTAACCTCCAGATGAGCTTCAATGCCATATAACTCTCCTTCCGTGGCCTCCAACTGCTCTTAAACGCTAGTAAAACCAAATGCATGCTTTTCAACCTTTCGCTGCCCGCACCCGCCCGCCCGACTAGCATCACTACTCGGGACGGTTCTGACCTAGAATATGTGGACAACTACAAATACCTAGGTGTCTGGCTAAACTGTAAACTCTCCTTCCAGACTCATATTAAACATCTCCAATCCAAAATCAAATCTAGAAGCGGCTTTCTATTTCACAATAAAGCCTCCTTCACTCACGCCGCTAAACTTACCCTCGTAAAACGGATTATCCTACCGATCCTTGACTTCGGAGATGTCATCTACAAAATAGCTTCCAATACTCTACTCAGCAAACTGGATGCAGTCTATCACAGTGCCATCCGTTTTTTTACCAAAGCCCCTTATACCACCCACCACTGCGACCTGAACGCTCTAGTTGACTGGCCCTCGCTACATATTCGTAGCCAGCCACTGGCTCCAGGTCATCTATAAGTCTATGCTAGGTAAAGCTCCACCTTATCACGATAACAACACCTACCCGTAGCACGCATGCCAGCAGGTATATCTCACTGGTCATCCCCAAAGCCAACACTTCCTTTGGCTGCCTTTCCTTCCAGTTCTCTGCTGCCAGTGACTGGAACAATTGCAAAAATCGCTGAAGCTGGAGACTTATATTTCCCTCACTAACTTTTAACATCAGCTATCTGAGCAGCTAACCGATCGCTGCAGCTGTACATAGTACATCTGTAAATAGCGCACCCAATCTACCAACCTCATCCCCATATTGTTTTTATTTAATTTTCTGCTCTTTTGCACACCAATATCTCTACTCGCACATCATCATCTGCTCATCTATCACTCCAGTGTTAATCTGCTAAATTGTAATTTCTTTGCTACTATGGCTTATTTATTGCCTTACCTCCCTTAATTACCTCATTTGCACACACTGTATATAGACGTTTCTATTGTGTTACTGACTGTATGTTTGTTTATTCCATGTATAACTCTGTGTCGTTGTTTGTGTCACTTTGCTTTGCTTTATCTTGGCCAGGTCGCAGTTGTAAATTAGAACTTGTTCTCAACTAGCCTACCTGGTTAAATAAAGGTGAAATAAAAAAAAAACTGAAGTTATATTCAATTTATGTTGGGGAAAACATTTTATTTTCAGCAAACCTACAGTGGAAATCGGAAGTTTACATACACTTAGATTGTAGTTATTAAAACTCGTTTTTCAACCACTCCACAAATGTCTTGTTAACAAACTATAGTTTTGGCAAGTTGGTTAGGACATCTACTTTGTGCATGACACAAGTAATTTTTCCAACAATTGTTTACAGACAGATTATTTCACTTATAATTCACTGTATCACAATTCCAGTGGATCAGAAGTTTACATACACTAAGTTGACTGTGCCTTTAAACAGCTTGGAAAATTCCAGAAAATTATGTCATGGCTTTAAAATTTTCTGATTGGCTAATTAACATCATTTGAGTCAATTGGAGGAGTACCTGTGGATGTATTTCAAGGCCTACCTTCAAACTCAGTGCCTCTTTGCTTGACATCATTGGAAAATCAAAATAAATCAGCCAAGACCTCGTAAAAAAAATTGTAGACCCCCACAAGTCTGGTTCATCCTTGGGAGCAATTTCCAAACCCCTAAAGGTACCACGTTCATCTGTACAAATAATAGTGCGCAAGTATAAACACCATGGGACCACGCAGCCGTCATACCGCTCAGGAAGGAGACACGTTCGGTCTCCTAGAGATGAACGTACTTTGAGTGTATGTACACTTCTGACCCATTGGGAATGTGATGAAAGAAAGAAATGCTGAAAGAAATAATTCTCTCTAATATTTTTCTGACATTTCACATTCTTAAAATAAAGTGGTGATCCTGAGTGACCTAAAACAGGGATTTTTTGACTAGGATTAAATGTCAGGAATAGTGAAAACGGAGTTTAAATATATTTTGTTATGGTGTATGTTAACTTCCGACTTCAACTGTATCTTAACAGTTCTGGTATTTTCTTAATGTGGTGTGGTACGTGAGTGACGGTGCGAGAAACTGCGATAGTCACCTGTAAGGCTACTACTCTCCCTTGTTCTCTAAGTGTTGCTCACAGGTAGCCTATAAGAGCGACTCCACCTTGCTTCTGCGGCTTACCTGTTGATAGTTAGTGTGCAAGACATTGGGAGAGCCTATGCCTCATTTATGTACTTGAGCGTTCAGAAATAGGATCTAATACCGACTTTATCCGAGGAGGAAAATTCTAACGAATAATTTTACAGGTTTGAATTCATACATTAACTTTGTGTATTGATAAGATACATACAAAATAACACGAGAGTCTTGCCGAGTTAAAAATGTGACTGATTATAATTCAAAATAGCTCACGTAAACTATACGGATAAATATGTTTTGCCTTTATAAATGTTTGTCCTTTAAGTCCTATGTAGATGACTTTTGGTTGAATGGATGGGTGCGTTTGACTTCAACATAGACATTTTCTTTCGACCAACCTCGTATATGCTACTTTTAGCCTACTCTTGTTTGTGTTGCTAAAATAATGTCAGTGTTGTAGCCTACACGATCATCTGATGTTGTAATATACTGTTTGTAATATAGGCCTAATGGAACAACCGATATTTCGATTAAACACATATTGTTAACATATTGTTAAAATTAAATACTGTGTCTGTCGGTATTGGCGTAAGCTATTTGTCCTTTTGCTAAAATTAACACGACTATAATGCAATTCACTCCCGTTTTGGACTCTTGAGCTTAATATTTAAAATGGCAAATTGAATTTATTTCAAAATAAAAAAGTTAATAAATGTATATAGAAATAAATACAATAAAGTAGTCTCCATGATTAAACAACTTGCGTTTGATGTATAGCATGTTATTAATTCCTTATTAGCCTAAATGTATAACTATTCTTAGTTTTGTCTTCTCATCATTATTTCGTTTTGAGTTTTTTTATTTTAATTCAAAATAGCCCACATAGACTACCGATTAATATTTGCAATTATTTTCCTAAAATGTTTGTCCTATAAGGCCTATTTATAGGCTAGGCTACATTGTATTTAACATATTAGTAGACATTTTCTTTCGACAGACATACACTTTTAGGCTACTATTTGGTTTGCTTTGCTAAAATAATGTCAGTGGTGTAGCCTGTATGACAATCTAATATTGTAATATAGGCTTCTGTTTTGTAATATAGCCTAACTCTTATTTCCCATTCTTTTAAACTAAATTGTTATATTTAAAAATGAAATATATGTCGATATTGGCGTAGGCTGTTTGTTTATCCTTTTGATAGGCTAAAATTAACATTGTCATAATACTATTCACTCCCCTTTTGGCTTAATAATTAATATGCCAAATTGAATTTATTTCAAAAGACAAAAGTCAATAAATGTAGATAGGAAATAAATACAATAAAGTAGCATCCATGATTAAACAAATAGGCTACAATGAAATTGTAATTGAAACGAAAAGTGTGTTTATACCTTTCAACTTGCGTTTGATGTTGTATAGCATATATTTGATTAATTCCTTACTGACCTAAAGGTAATTGTTTTTTTTAAAATCATAATTATTACGTTCTAAATTAGACTATAAATAGGGCCATGATCATACTGTCATTCATATCAGCCTACTTTGTTTTGGGCTTCAGCGTAATAACAGTATGTGAATATCACAACTGAAAAATTAAAGTTTGCATTCTTTGATCAGTGAGAGATGGATTCGCAGAAGAAGGCTGAGCCGATGCGCGTGCTCGTCACGGGCGGATCTGGATTGGTCGGGAAGGCCATCGAGCACGTGGTGAAACAGGAAGGCGGCTGTCTCGAGGGCGAGCAGTGGACCTTCCTGTCCTCCAAAGAGGCCAACCTCGTGTAAGTTATGTCACATTAACTTCATATTATCAGCAGAGCTGGTCTGAGGCTTGGTCGATGCAGATAAAAATGGCCTAGCCTATATGCAAGAGATGCCATGATCCCATATTCTTCATGCCCGAGAAACACCAGCATGTCTGTTCTACATAACATATTTCTATAGGTCATGTTGCACTGTGAGAAATCCTGTTATGACCCTTTTACATCTGTGGCTGGTTTTGTGGTTCCAACAGGAACAAAATAAGTGCACTCAGTGGAAAAAATATTCTGTTCTCTGCTATTCTATTATTTTCTAATCTATTCTATAGATATGTAGATTGATGCATAGATACAGTATATATTTAGAGTTTCTATATAGTTCCTGTTGGAACCACATTAAATGTTTAGATAATTACATTCGTGCATGCATACTTTTATGAGATTGATGTGTTTCCATTAAATGGGATGATGATGATGACAGTTGTTCTGCCAGAGATCTACAACAGACAAGAGCAGTGTTTGAGAAGTATCGGCCCACCCATGTCATCCACCTGGCTGCCAAGGTGGGAGGACTCTATCTTCACATGAAGGAGAACCTACACTTTCTGGTGAGCTTACCTAACTACCCAGTTTGTTTTAATACCTAGGCTATATGTTTCTGTCCCAAACTACATTTGTTAAATCAGGGATGGGTCCAGAAATTTGGAACGGGCATTTCTAACTCACTGGCCCATTTCTTTGCCTGGCACCCCAATTGTTAACCAAATAATGATATTTGTGTACAAAACCCCCAGTTTAGACAGGCCGATGGGCTGAAGATGGAACCAGCCCATCTGATATTTTGCCTGAACTGCCTAAAGGCCAGTCCGTGAAATGGTTTGTCTTATCTAGCTACTGGTTGAATGCACCGACTGGAAGCAGCTCTGGAAAAGATCTTCTGCTGAATTACCTGAATATAAATGTCCATGTTCGCCTGGCAGGGCGACTACTTAGGCTGAAATTAAATTCAACTTGTCAAAGTCAACTTTACACAGGGACTTTGTTGGCAAATGTATTCATCTTAATTTCAAAAGGGTATTAATCCATCTGTTTATTTTTTATATGTTTTATTTAACCTTTATTTAACTAGGCAAGTCAGTTAAGAACAAATGTGTATTTACAATGATGGGCTACAGCGTAATAACAGTATGTGAATATCACAACTGAAAAAATAGAAGTTACCATTCTTTGAGAGTGAGTGAGAGTGAGAGATGGTTTCGCAGACGAAGGCTGACCGCGTGCTCGTCATGGGCGTGGTGTTAGTGAGCAAATGCATTCTTTTAATTCATTTGGGTAAAAACAAGTTATTGTGTAAGAGTCGCAATACAGGTTTTATTGAATTGAGACCACAGTGTATTGCCTTCACAGAGGGACAACCTTCGCATCAATGACAACGTGCTGCAGACGTCTCACGAAAGGGGCGTCACCAAGGTGGTGTCCTGTCTGTCCAGCTGCATCTTTCCTGACAAGACCACATACCCTATTGATGAGAGCATGGTGAGTTGAACAACCAGTAAGGCCAAATCAATGAGATTATGTTGTGTTTAACCTTAATACTAAAATACTATGGTGGCATCAAATGGCACCCAATTCCCTATATAGTACATTATTTTTAACCAGAGACCTAATGACCCTGGTCAAAGGTAGGAGTTCAACAGTTTAGGGTGCCATTTGGGACCGAGTATGTGCCCAGTGACAGTAGAACTACTCTATGTTTGGGAACCTCTGGCCCTCCAAACTGGGATTTTTAATAAAAGATGGTGTAGGATCACTCATGCTTTCTTCCCCTTCCCACAGATCCACAATGGGCCTCCACATGACTCAAACTTTGGCTACTCACATGCCAAAAGAATGATTGATATTCAGAACAGGTGAGCTGGTGACTAATCTGTTACCTGTGCAGGTACATTAGCACACATTTGAAAGACCCACTCCAGCCTCCCTTGCACCTCATTTATCACCTGATGAACTTAACAAAAGATGCATTTCAGTAGCTGGTGCAGGTCCCTCATTACATGGCACAGCCCAGCTAGCACATAATGTTCTGAGAACCATATGTTTCTTATGTGGGAATTTCAGTACTTTAGCATAACATTTCCTACAGGTTTCCTCGTGGTTCTATTTAAAGTTATGCTCTCAGAAAGTTAAGAAACAACGTTCTTATGTGGGAATTTCAGTACTTCAGCGTAACGTTTCCTACAGGTTTCCTCATGGTTCTATTTAGTAATATTCTCAGAACATTAAGAAAACTTTCCATTAAAACCACAAGAGGGTTCTAAAAATGTTATTTATTAATATATACATTCCGTTCTCAGCGTCAACAAAACTCTCTCTATCCTCTATCTTGTTAAGTGAGTTCATGAAGTGGCCGCACCCGCTAATTGGCCACACATGATCTTTATGAGCACTTGTTTCCTTTGAAATGGGGTCTGTTTGAATAGACTAAAATACACAGCTTTGTATAAGTTACAAAACATGGCATGCTAGCGCCAACCTGGCCAACCTCAGTGGACTGAGTCCATGGATAGGAAACATAAGATCATAGGTTTAAATCTTATAGGCTCCTTGTGACAATAAAAAAGAGATGTGCCTAAGCAATTAATGCCAAAGCAATTTAATTTCCATGTGTCCCATCTGTGCTTGGTGTTCAAAACAGTTAACCTAAGCTAGCAGTGTTATTTAAAGTCTTATTGAAACATGTTCTCAGAATATTATTTAATTGCATTCAAATAACCTATAATTTCATTATCAGAACATTAATAAAACCTCCCAGGAAAACTTTCAGGGAATCATTGTAAAACGTTCTCAGAACTTCCCTGCAACCAAAAAATGAATGTTCTCAGAATGTAAAACAAAGGTCAGTTTCACTGGTCAGGAAACTTAGGCTTTTGTTCCCAGAACCAATGGGAAACCAAAAACATATGTTCCCACAACTTCCAAGGAACCTCTATTGCTCTGCTATTGTTCTGGGAAGCAAGAGGGAAGGCCGATGACATCGGTATGCATCCAACAGACTAACCCCTTGAATTGCCAACTCCTTGAATTTCCCCATTTGTGTCAAAAAAAAAACATTTCTCTCAAAAAAAAAAATTTCTACCCTTAAGGGTTTGTACCTTGTATTGTATGTGTACTTAGAATATTGTTTCAAAAATAGCTGGAGTGGGTCATTAATGTTCTAACCACAACATTATTGTGCGTGTGTGTGTGTGTGTGTGTGTGTGTGTGGACTTAATTAACAACAGGGGATACTTTGCGCAGCATGGGCGTCGCTACACCGCCGTAATCCCGACTAACGTGTATGGTCCCTATGACAACTTCAACTTTGAAAATGGTCACGTGCTCTCAGCGCTCATACATAAGACATATGCTGCTAAAAGTAAGTAACACTCACAATACTGCACACACACACACACACACACACACACACACACACACACACACAGAGGCGGATGTCACAAGAAGACCAAAAAGATCATCAAGGACATCAACCACCCGAGCCACTGCCTGTTCACCCCGTTATCATCCATAAGGCGAGGTCAGTACAGGTGCATCAAAGCAGGGACCGAGAGACTGAAAAACAGCTTCTATCTCAAGGCCATTAGACTGTTAAACAGCCATCACTAACATAGAGAGGCTGTTGCCTACATACAGACTCAAATCACTGGCCACTTTAATAAATGGATTTGATCAAAGTATCACTAGTCACTTTAAATAACACCACTTTAATAATGTCTAAATATCCTACATTACTCATCTCATATTTATATACTGTATTCTATACCATCTACTGCATCTGGCCTATGCATCACTGCAATCGCTCATCCATATTTATATGTACATATTCTTATTCATCCCTTCACATTTGTGTGTATAAGGAAGTTGTTGTGAATTTGTTTGCTTTATCTTGGCTATGTCGCAGATGCAAATGAGAACTTGTTCTCAACTAGCCTACCTGGTTAAATAAAGGTGAAATAAAAATGTAAAAACTTACTGCATTGTCAGAACTAGAAGCACAAGCATTTCGCTACACTCACATTAACATCTGCTTACCATGTGTATGTGACCAATACAATTTAATTTGATTTGACGTACACACACACAGACAGACAGATACAAACACATACTCCTTTCTACTCTCCTTCTAACAGAGGAGGGAACCCCACTACAGGTGTGGGGCTCCGGAACACCCAGGAGACAATTCATCTACTCTCTGGTATGTTTAGTGAATTACTGTGTGTGTGTGTGTGTGTGTGTGTGTGTGTGTGTGTCAGATATGTGCGTGTGTACATTAAATCTGTGTGTGTGTTTTCTCAGGATGTTGCACGTCTGTTCCTCTGGGTGCTGCGGGAGTATGATGAGATTGACCCCATCATTCTCTCTGGTGAGTCCAACATGGTGTGTGTGTGTGTGTGATCAGTCAATGTGTGTGTGTACCGTATGTAACTGGACCAAGCTCCTTTGTCACTTGTTTCTCACAGTGGGGGAGGAGGAGGAGCTCCCCATCAAGGACGCCGTAGAGATGATTGCAGATGCCCTGGACTTCAAAGGTCAAATAGTTGTATCCTTCCACAGGCTGTGTACGCCTGATAAGAGTTGCTCCTAGGCACAGATCTAGGATCAGCGTATCTTCCCCAATTCCTTACCTTAACCATTATTCAAATTTGACCTTAGATCAGTGTCTAGAACCAATCTAGTAGAATCCTTAGTACAACACCAGCAACCATATCTAAAGGTTCATTACACCTGTTGGACTGAAAGACGTACAGATGAAGTACATTAAATGCCCACTCGGACTAGCTATCCCCCATATCCGTTGCACTGTAACTATGTCATCTCCCTGTGCTTTGCCTTCTGTGGCCCTTGACCTATGACATCAGTTCGACACCAGCAAGTCAGACGGTCAGATGAAGAAGACGGCCAGCAACGCCAAGCTGCGACGCTACCTCCCTGACTTCACCTTCACGCCGCTCTCTGAAGGTCAGAGATCCAAATATTGAGGGTTGTATTTCCTGTCCAGAAAACAATTAGTTGCCTTGTAAATAACACAGACCCATTACAGCATGATATTTGATACCTATCTGGTTATTGGTCGTTTTCTGATTATGATGAAAGTAACGTTCACAGTGATTAAACCACTCTTCCAAAATGCACAGTATCCATAGATGACTGACTGTGTCTCTCCTCCCCAACAGGTATCAAGAAGACCTGTGATTGGTTCGTGAACAATTACGACATAGCCCGAACATGAAGACCAATGAAGGGCGAGACATGAATATTGTTTAATGAAAAAGATCAGGGCTACATCCCAACACTATTACTGTGCCTTCCAAGTCTTGTGTCCTTGTCTTCATGCCAACTGATTAGTGAAAGTTCTGGATAGGTTTCACCATGTGGCCGGTTAAGTTCTGTCAGATCAGTGGGCATGAAGTAATGGCACACAGGACTCACAATACCCCACCTTGTTGTTCTCCCCAGAACTGTCTGGCAACCATTTTGGATCCTTTCTCCTCTATTTGCACCGTTGATGTCAGGGATTGACATTAAGGTTTGAAAGGCTCTTGCCCATTGGACAGCAGTTTTGTTTGTTGGTTGCCTGGTGATTACTGTCACTTGACAGAACATTTTAAAGTAATTGTTTACAAGCAAAATGGTCACAGGGATACTTTGAGATTTTGGCAATGAGGCCCATTATCTACTTCCTCAGAGGCTGTTGAACTCCTGGATACCATTTTTATGTCTCTTTGTCCAGTATGAAGGAACTTAGAGGTCATTTTGTGAGCCAATGCAAACTAGTGTTAGCACAATGACTGGAAGTCTATGGGTATCTGCTAGCATGCTATGAAGTAGAAAAATCAGTTTGAATGCGTAACTTTTGCAGCGCAATGAGACCCTTCTGCAACCTGGTTGTAAACATACCGGCTCTGGAAGACTCAGATTTAGACGCACAGCTCACAATCGAGAGCCATAGGATATAGTATTGTCTGGCGCTCTGCTCACCCTGACCAATAGTTATACTTCCTGTGTAGCAGGACCAAAAAAATGTAAGTGTAGCCCCTATGTTAGGCTACTGAAATTCAGTTTGGAAAAATCCCCTGCCTAATGGGGCAACCAGAGCAGGTTCAACTTGCCCGACTGCTCAGTTCATTTGCTCCAAGCAATAGGGCAACCCTTAAGGTCAATCCCTGATCATGTCCTCCATTACATGTCCTTCCCTGATGGTGTCTGAACTGGTCCAGCCACCTGATCCCCTACAGTATGACTACCAGTTACTATCAGCAATACTGCAGGGTCATGTGTTTACACTCAAATACATCACATTATTTTCATTTTAATATCTAACATATATAGTTGAAGTGTATGATCTATTTGTGATTGAATATTGACAAAAATATGGACTTTTTCTTGATGTAAGAATGAGGTGTCAGTCGTTGAGAGTGATGCTGAATGACATGTTTTCTCACTACAAAACAACAAGTATAAGCCTACAGTAAAGTAGCCTGGATCTAAACATTGGAGCCAACTGTTTCTCATCATTCACTGGCCTCGGGCCACACTGCAGATCATAATGCTGGTTTGTGTTAAAAGATTGTGATTTATCTGGGATGAACATATCAGAAACTAATATAAAGTCAACTTCCTGAAGAATCTTGAGAATTAGGACATCACTGTCGCTCCACCTCACTGTAAAAAAATTAAATCAATACATTGTAGAAACAGGACAGGAAGAAGCAGGTTTTTAGGGGTGAAACGAGTTTCAAATGTCAACAAAGATTGACGATAACACAGAGGAAGCCAAGATCATTTGGGATCTGCCAGTAATCGCTCCATTAATAAACGGTCAGATGTGCCATCAGTATATTTGACTCTACTTGGCACATCAAGTAATTTTCCTCAGGAGAGGAAGGTGTAACATTAATATGCCTACACCTGTCATGTCATGCTGAATAAGGATGAATGACTTCTGCTTGACATGGTTTCTCTACTACACAACCACTTCTCCATGGCATGAAGTAGTACAGGCCAACAGTACTGTCATTGAAGTGCACACTACTCTTATCCAAGTAAGTACATACACAACAGTTGCTGCAAAGTAGATTTCCAATGAATCAACTGGATAGCACAGTAGACCTCTGGCAGAACCTCAAATAATATTAGTGTGTCTTCATTGAAAAGCCTTAAGATGTATGACATCATTGTCCAGTGTTCTGCTTCTAATTATGCAAACCAACCAGAAACATGACAAGACCAGCCACGGCAACAGCAGGGTTTTTATTACAAATGAAAATAAACAAAAAAGACAATTCTAAAATGAGAAATAGAGGCCTGGGGAGATACGGCAAATCGTACAAAATAACCCACACTTGTCTTGTTGAATCCAGTGGGCTGTGGTGGGAGATGAGTCAGCAGGCAAGATCTACACGGAATGTTTTCATTGATACCTTCACATCTGCGTAATTCATTGATAAACCTATATCTTGTAAGAGTAAGTTGTTTGACCTGAAAGGACTGCCACAGCTACAGTTGACTTCAAACCATTTCTAGAAACAGACATTGAGGCTAGTTTACACACCGCATCTCAAATCACAGTTGCGTAACACTTCTTTCTACCTTATTCCACTCTCTTCCTCTTCTACCCTTCCTCTTCCAAGGACCCTGTTCTATCCTTCTCCTCCTTCCGCTGATCAATCAATGAGGACTTTGCGTTCATGCTCTTCCTCTCCTATTCATCTTCTCCTCCCTCCCTAGGTCGTGTTCATTAGGCACCAAAGGGACTGAAAGAGGAACTTGGACTCAGTCTCCATTTTAAAACGCATGCCCTAATGAACACGAGCCCGGTTTACTCTGTGAGGTAGAAGTGCATCTTGTCGTTGACGTTCTTCCTCTCGGGGTTGAGGCGTTTGAGGATCTGGGCCAGGACGTTGACCGTCTGCTCGCTGCTCAGGCCAGTCCTCTTGGTCTGGAACTTCTTCAGCAGGTCCTTGGTGGTCATGGGCTTCCGGATCAGGTAGCGACGCACCGCCTCCTCCGTCAGCTGAACGTCACTGTGGAGAGGCAGGATGGAGAGTGGGACAAAACACCAAGGGGAGGGTGTGTGGTGGAAGGGGGGAGAGAATAAGAAGAAAGACCGTGCGTGTGGGAGAGGACAGAGAAAAGAGGGAGAGAGACAGAACGAGAGTGTGTGTGAGCTAGAGAGGGTAAGGGTGAGAAAAGTGAACAAACAGGAGAGATTGAAGAGGAATTTACCTGGAACTGGGGGTTGATTTGCCTGAGGGGGGCTGTGGCGTGCTCTTCCCTGAGGGGGCAGGACTCTGGGTGGTGACAGCCGTACTGCTGGACTCCATCTTCAGCCTCTTGGCAGCTGGAGACTCAGAGCTACCACCCACCACCTGTCTCTTACCTGTGAGGGGAGGGAGCAGGGTGACGGACGCAGTTTTAACAACCCTTTACTGTTCAATCAAGAAGAGTCAGCATGCAGTGCTGAGGTCACACATAGCCTTAAGGTACCACAAACAAAATAAGACTTTCAGATCCTGTGAATATGTAAATATAAATATGTAAATATATGTAAAAAAAAATATGTAAATATAAATGAAAACATTACAAATATAAAAATCTATTTCCCATCTGTGAATATGTGTGTGAGTGCATGCGTGTGTGTGTGTGTACCTTGCTCCAGTTTGCTAGCGGCGGCTCGGAGTGTGTTGGAGGTGGAGGCGGAGTCTATGGACGGTGTTCCAGGGCGACTGCCAGTCCTGGAGCTGCCTCCAGAGCCACGCCCACCACCGCGCTTAGGAGGAGTACGCTTCTTCTGGGGGGCAGGGGGGGGGGGGGGTAGTGAGGAAATGGGGAACGTCAAGAGCATTGTCCACGAGAGCCACTCTCAACCTCTCAGGACCCAGACCAAGAAAGACCCAGTGTTTGCAGACCGTTATCACACCAACACCAGTTGAAATGTGGAATACCAAGATAGAGAGTCAGACCAACATCAACCACATCAAAGGGTTAAAAAGGCCTGTTTTTGTGCCCACACTGCTGCCACACTAGGGAAGCAAGATACCCTGGAAATTGTGTGTTGTGTCACCCCTTTTGTGCCACATAGAAACTACAAAATATGGTATCAGGTTCATCAACTACCAGAGTCTTGTTCAAGACTTTTAGAAAAGCCCCAGATCTTGGGCACCGTAACCCAGATCAAGAACACGATATCAAGACTCCATCTCTGCGAGAAAGACAGGGAAATGGGGTTGACATTGAACAGTGGCACTACAAAAGGGACCACACACAAACTAACACTCTCACACACACACACACACCACCATGAAGAGAGCGGAGGCTGCCTCTCCATCGATGTCGCTGTCCTCCGAAGTGTCCGACTCACCGCTGCTGTCTGAAACACACACAACATTATCACATCATAGCCCCCTTCAACAAAAACACAGTATATTTCCGTGGGTTCTTGCCACTTCCCTGTGATATCTGATCAGTAAAGATTCTAAAGAAGAAGAAAAACTGCTACCTCTCTTCTTCTTCGTCTGGACTGGGGTCTTCTTCCCTTCCTCTTCCTCCTCCTCCTCTTTCCCCTCTTCCTCGTTCTGTTTCTCCTCCTCGCTCTCTTCCTCACTCTCCGATGCCTCGTCGATTCCTGTGAACAGAGTTAAAGTTCTTAGAATTCACACACATGAACACGTATTGTTTCCATGGGGGTGCCCTCTGACCTTTGGGAACGGCCTCTTTATTGGACTTGGCCTTCTCTTCGCCGACCTCTTCCTCTGAACTGCAGGAACAAGAGAGTAAGGAGCGAGAGAGCGAGGAAGGGATGAAAGAGAAACAGATGTGAGAAAATAAATGAGGTTGCAGGAAGTGTGTGTATGGCTCTACAAGTGTCTCTGGTGTGTGACCATACAGCTGTCAATAGAAGTTGTGTTGTACAGTGCATTCTGAAAGTATTCAGACCCTTTACTCAGTCCTTTGTTGAAGCACCTTTGGCAGCGATTACAGCCTCAAGTCTTCTTGGGTATGACGCTACAACACTTGTATTTGAGGAGTTTCCTATTCTTCTCAGATCCTCTCAAGCTCTGTCAGGTTAGATGCGGAGAGTCGCTTCACAGCTATTTGCAGGTCTCTCCAGAGATGTTCGATCAGGTTCACGTCCGGGTTCTGGCTGGGCCACAAGGACAGTCAGAGACTTGTCCTGAAGCTTGTCCTGTGCTTAGGGTTGTTGTCCTGTTGGAAGTTGAACCGTCGCACCAGTCTGAGGTCCTGAGTGCTCTGGAGCAGGTTTTCATCAAGGATCTCTCTGTGCTCAGGTCATCTTTCCCTCAATACAGACTAGTCTCACAGTCCCTGCCGCTGAAAAACATCCCCCACCGCATGATGCTGCCACCACCATGCTTCACCGTAGGGATGATGCCACCACCATGCTTCACCGTAGGGATGATGCCACCACCATGCTTCACCGTAGGGATGATGCCACCACCATGCTTCACCGTAGGGAAGATGCCAGCTTTCCTCCAGATGTGACGCTTGGCATTTAAAGAGTTCAATCTTGGTTTCACCAGACCAGAGAATATTGTTTCTCATGGTCTGGGATTCCTTTAGGTGCCTTTTAGCAAACTCCACAGAGGAACTCAAAAGCTCTTTCAGAGTGACCATCAAGTTCGTAGTCAACTCCCTGACCTAGTTCCGCTCAGTTTGGCAGGGCGTCCAGCTCTAGGAAGAGTCTTGGTGGTTCCAAACTTCTTCCATTTAAGAATGATGGAGGTCACTGTGTTCTTGGGAACATTCAATGCTGCATAAATGTTCTTGGGAACATTTTTTGGTACCTTCCCCAGATCTGTGCCTCCACACAATCCTGTCTCAAAGCTCTACGGACAATTCCTTCAACCTCATGGCTTGGTTTTTGCTCTGACATGCACTGTCAACTGTGAGACCTTATATAGACAGGTGTGTGCCTTTCCAAATCATGTCCAATCAATTGAATTTATCACAGGTGGACTCCAATCAAGTTGTAGAAACACCTCAAGGATGAACATCTCTGGAGACCTGAAAACGGCTGTGAAGCAACGCTCCCAATCCAACCTGAGCTTGAGAGGCCCCCGAGTGGCACACCGGTCTAAGGCACTGCATCTGCACCAGACCCTGGTTCGATTCCAGGCTGTATTACAACCGGCCGTGATTGGGAGTCCCATAGGGCGGAGCACAATTGGCCCAGCACCAGACCCTGGTTCGATTCCAGGCTGTATTACAACCGGCCGTGATTGGGAGTCCCATAGGGCGGAGCACAATTGGCCCAGCATCGTCCGGGTTTGAACGGAGTAGGCAGTCATTGTATATAAGAATTTTTCTTAACTGACTTGTCTGGTTTTAAATAAAAGGTTAAAAAAATGATAAATGGAAACAGGATGCACCTGAGCTCAATTTTGAGTTTCATAGCAAAGGGTCTGAATACTAAGTATTTCAGTTTTCATATTTAATCATTTTGCAAACATTTCTAAAAAAAACTTTTCGCTTTGTCATTATGGGGTGTTGTCTGTAGACTGTTGAAGATTTTTTAAATGTATTTAATCCATTTTAGAATGAGGCTGTAACATAACAAAATGTGGGAAAAGTCAAAAGGGTCGGAATACTTTCCGAATGCACTGTATGTGTGTGAGTCTGTATGTGTGTGTGTGTGTGTGTCTGTATATGTGTGTGTGTGTGTGTGTGTGTCTGTGTGTCTCACCTGCTCTCATCTGACATGTAGTCGACTTCCAGGCCCTCAAAGTCTCCATCGTCACTGTCCTCATTCGCCTCGCTGTCACTGCCCCTCTTCTTCTTCTTCTTCTTCTTCTTCCCCTTCCCCTTCACATCCCCCTCTTTCTTCTTGGGCTTGCTGTCTCCATCTGAGAGGAACAGAAGAAGAGGGGGAGAGAAAAGAGAGGGAACGTAAAGAGAGATGCACCTTCTAACAATTCAACAGTTGAACATGTAAAATGTACCTATTTGTTCGACATTGAGATGCGTCTTCAGCTAACAGACACGTGGTTCTTACACACTGTATACTAGTGATGAGCACCGACATGGATAATCCACGTTGATATCGGTTGCATTTTTTCCTGTTAAATATCGATATCATATCGCAATATTCAGAAACACTTTGCTGTATCCTACATGTTGTTTACCCAAATTACAATGTAAAACATTTGTTTAAAAAAATAAATACATTGCATCTGTGTTCATTTCTTTTGTGTGTGTGTATCTCTGTGAAGTCCACACAACTAAGGGGTCTGTGGTGATTTTCACCATTTGTTTGGATTCCTCACGTCTTAATCATTGTCAAGAAGAAGTTTGGTCCATATCGGATGTTGGGAACTATATTTATTGAATATTATATAAATCCTATCAATTTAAAAATGGCCAATTTGGGTGCAATCAACTAGCTTTCAATTTGAGTTCTAATTGTCTTTCAGAAAAATAACATTCAAGAAATGCTAATCTGATCTGTTTCTAACTGCAGATACCATTTCAGATCAATCTGATTGGTGGGTGTCCAAAACCTTTCTTGTGCTTTTTGAGGTTGAATGACTCCCATGCCTCTTTCTACTCTGCCTTCATACTCATCATTACTGGGCTCTCCCTCTCACCTCCCTTTCATCCTTCTCTCCCCCCTCCTTCCATCCTTCTCTCCTCCCTCTCTCCCATCCTTCTCTCCTCCCTCCCTCCCATCCTTCTCTCCTCCCTCCCTCCCATCCTTCTCTTCTCCCTCCCTCCCTCCCTCCCATCCTTCTCTTCTCCCTCCCTCCCTCCCATCCTTCTTTTCTCCCATCCTTCTCTTCTCCCTCCCTTCTCCCTCCCTCCCATCCTTCTCTTCTCCCTCCCTCCCATCCTTCTCTTCTCCCTCCCTCCCATCCTTCTCTTCTCCCTCCCTCCCATCCTTCTCTTCTCCCTCCCTCTTATCCTTCTCTTCTCCCTCCCTCCCATCCTTCTCTTCTCCCTCCCTCCCATCCTTCTCTTCTCCCTCCCTCCCATCCTTCTCTTCTCCCTCCCTCCCATCCTTCTCTTCTCCCTCCCTCCCATCCTTCTCTTCTCCCTTCTCTTCTCCCTCCCTCCCATCCTTCTCTTCTCCCTCCCTCTCATCCTTCTCTCCTCCCTCCCTCTCATCCTTCTCTCCTCCCTCCCTTCTCCCTTCTCTTCTCCCTCCCTCCATCCTTCTCTCCACAGAAGCTGCTGTCACTTTCCTCTACTCCATCTCAGTTGATCTTTCTGCGACTCCTCACATCCCATCTCCTTGCCTCGTTCTCAACTGTATTGGAGAAGGTCAAAACGAGAGGATGCAACGAATCGAGGAAAGATTAATTGGAAAAAAGCCCAAACCTTCTCGCACGCCACTGTTGCTCGTCACTTAGCTCTCCTCTCTCCTCACCTTCGTCCATCTCTCCTCACCTTCTCCTCCGCTGCTGTCGCTCTCATCACTGCTCAGCTCTCCTCTCTCCTCACCTTCTCCTCCGCTGCTGTCACTCATCACTGCTCAGCTCTCTTCTCTCCTCAACTTCTCCTCCACTGCTGTCACTCATCACTGCTCAGCTCTCTTCTCTCCTCACCTTCTCCTCCACTGCTGTCACTCATCACTGCTCAGCTCTCTTCTCTCCTCACCTTCTCCTCCACTGCTGTCACTCATCACTGCTCAGCTCTCTTCTCTCCTCATCTTCTCCTCCGCTGCTGTCACTCATCACTGCTCTTTTCTCTTCTCTCCTCACCTTCTCCTCCACTGCTGTCACTCATCACTGCTCAGCTCTCTTCTCTCCTCACCTTCTCCTCCGCTGCTGTCACTCATCACTGCTCAGCTCTCTTCTCTCCTCACCTTCTCCTCCACTGCTGTCACTCATCACTGCTCAGCTCTCTTCTCTCCTCACCTTCTCCTCCGCTGCTGTCACTCATCACTGCTCAGCTCTCTTCTCTCCTCACCTTCTCCTCCACTGCTGTCACTCATCACTGCTCAGCTCTCTTCTCTCCTCACCTTCTCCTCCACTGCTGTCACTCATCACTGCTCAGCTCTCTTCTCTCCTCACCTTCTCCTCCACTGCTGTCACTCATCACTGCTCAGCTCCTCCTCCACTGCTGTCGCTCTCATCACTGCTCAGCTCTCTTCTCTCCTCACCTTCTCCTCCACTGCTGTCACTCATCACTGCTCAGCTCTCCTCTCTCCTCACCTTCTCCTCCACTGCTGTCACTCATCACTGCTCAGCTCTCTTCTCTCCTCACCTTCTCCTCCACTGCTGTCACTCATCACTGCTCAGCTCTCTTCTCTCCTCACCTTCTCCTCCACTGCTGTCACTCATCACTGCTCAGCTCTCTTCTCTCCTCACCTCCTCCACTGCTGTCACTCATCACTGCTCTTTTCTCTTCTCTCCTCACCTTCTCCTCCACTGCTGTCACTCATCACTGCTCAGCTCTCTTCTCTCCTCACCTTCTCCTCCACTGCTGTCACTCATCACTGCTCAGCTCTCTTCTCTCCTCACCTTCTCCTCCACTGCTGTCACTCATCACTGCTCAGCTCTCTTCTCTCCTCACCTTCTCCTCCACTGCTGTCACTCATCACTGCTCAGCTCTCTTCTCTCCTCACCTTCTCCTCCACTGCTGTCACTCATCACTGCTCAGCTCTCTTCTCTCCTCACCTTCTCCTCCACTGCTGTCACTCATCACTGCTCAGCTCTCTTCTCTCCTCACCTCCTCCACTGCTGTCACTCATCACTGCTCTTTTCTCTTCTCTCCTCACCTTCTCCTCCACTGCTGTCACTCATCACTGCTCAGCTCTCTTCTCTCCTCACCTTCTCCTCCACTGCTGTCACTCATCACTGCTCAGCTCTCTTCTCTCCTCACCTTCTCCTCCACTGCTGTCACTCATCACTGCTCAGCTCTCTTCTCTCCTCACCTTCTCCTCCACTGCTGTCACTCATCACTGCTCAGCTCTCTTCTCTCCTCACCTTCTCCTCCACTGCTGTCACTCATCACTGCTCAGCTCTCTTCTCTCCTCACCTTCTCCTCCACTGCTGTCGCTCTCATCACTGCTCAGCTCTCTTCTCTCCTCACCTTCTCCTCCACTGCTGTCGCTCTCATCACTGCTCTTTTCTCTTCTCTCCTCACCTTCTCCTCCACTGCTGTCACTCATCACTGCTCAGCTCTCTTCTCTCCTCACCTTCTCCTCCGCTGCTGTCACTCATCACTGCTCAGCTCTCTTCTCTCTTCACCTTCTCCTCCGCTGCTGTCACTCATCACTGCTCAGCTCTCTTCTCTCCTCACCTTCTCCTCCACTGCTGTCGCTCTCATCACTGCTCAGCTCTCTTCTCTCCTCACCTTCTCCTCCACTGCTGTCGCTCTCATCACTGCTCTTTTCTCTTCTCTCCTCACCTTCTCCACCACTGCTGTCACTCATCACTGCTCAGCTCTCTTCTCTCCTCACCTTCTCCTCCACTGCTGTCACTCATCACTGCTCAGCTCTCTTCTCTCCTCACCTTCTCCTCCACTGCTGTCACTCATCACTGCTCAGCTCTCTTCTCTCCTCACCTTCTCCTCCACTGCTGTCGCTCTCGTCACTGCTCAGCTCCAGGTCATCCTCCAGGTCATGGATGCGCAGGTCCCCTCCTCTTCCTCCCTTCTTCTTTTTCTTCTTCCCCCCCTTCTCGCCCTCCTCGTCGTCATCGTCCGGCCCTCTCTCCTGCTCCCGCAGGCGCCTCTGGAGCATGATGCTGAAGTGGTTCACCACCTTGTTCCTCCTGAGAGGGGGGGAGGAAGTATGTGTGTACCCCACTACGTTCCCCCACATCTACCCCCTAGTGTTTTTACCTGAGGGGTAAATTTGCACCCCCTATCTTTATTCTTCCCCTCAGTATTTCCCCTTCTCCTGTCTCTCTCTCCCACACCTGTCTCCCCTCCCCTCCACTTCATCCTCTCCTCACCTGCCCCACTCCTCCTCTGCCTCCTCGGCGGTCAGCGTGCGGTGTTTGGCCTGGGGCACGAAGTTGTACCAACCGTTGACGGGGAAGGCCTCAAAGGCCCCGTCGGGACACTGGGTAAAGATGTAGTAGGACGCATTCTCCGTTATGCCCCCTTTCTTCGTACCCTTGAACCTGAAAACAGAGAGAAACATGTTGATATAAAAGGATAGTTCAGGCTATATGGGAGTTCCTCCTTGTCCTCGGATCAACAGAAAGACAAAGGATGGCTTGGTAAGTATTTGTGAGAGAACCAGAGCTATGTAAAGGTAAGCTCAAGGCCTGTGTGTAGCCTACCTCCTCCCTGCTTTGCCATTGTGTGTGTGTTTGTCTGCCTCACCTCTTCCCTGCCTTGCCGTTGACCTTGAGGATCCAGGGTTGGTCCTCCACCTTGAACTCCCTGGTGACGATTCCAAACTTCTTCCTGCGTGCCTCCTCCCTCTGCTTCTTCCCAAACTCACTGCCTGCCGCCCCCTCCTCAGTCTCCTCCACACCATACATCCTCCTGTTACTCATGTCCCGCTCCATACGAGCCTGGGGGAGGGGTAAAGGAGGGAGGAGAGAAGACAGAGTGAGACGGATGGGACAACGGGAGCGGAGTAGGGAGATGAGAAGTGTAGAAGCTAATATAAATAATAGAAGGGGAGGAGAGGAAGGTAGAGCGAGAGAGAGACGGGAGGGAGAGAGAGAGACGGGAGGGGGAGAGAGAGAGACGGGAGGGGGGAGAGACGGGAGGGGGGAGAGAAACGGGGAGAGGGAGAGAGAGGGACGGGAGGGGGGAGAGAGAGAGACGGGAGGGGGAAGAGAAACGGGAGGGAGAGAAACGGGAGGGAGAGCGAGAGACAGGAGGGAGAGAGACGGGAGGGGGGGAGAGAGAGACGGGGAGGGAGAGAGAGAGAGAGAGAGACGGGGGGGGAGAGAGACGGGGAGGGAGAGAGACGGGGAGGGAGAGAGACGGGGAGGGAGAGAGAGGGGGGGAGAGAGAGAGACGGGTAGGGAGAGAGACGGGTAGGGAGAGAGAGAGAGAGACGGGTAGGGAGAGAGAGCGAGACGGGAGGAGGGAGAGAGAGACGGGTAGGGAGAGAGCGAGACGGGGAGGGAGAGAGAGAGAGACGGGGAGGGAGAGAGAGAGAGACGGGGAGGGAGAGAGAGAGAGACGGGGAGGGAGAGAGAGAGAGACGGGGAGGGAGAGAGAGAGAGACGGGGAGGGAGAGAGAGAGAGACGGGGAGGGAGAGAGAGAGAGACGGGGAGGGAGAGAGAGAGAGACGGGGAGGGAGAGAGAGAGAGACGGGGAGGGAGAGAGAGAGAGACGGGGAGGGAGAGAGAGAGAGACGGGGAGGGAGAGAGAGAGAGACGGGGAGGGAGAGAGAGAGAGACGGGGAGGGAGAGAGAGAGAGACGGGGAGGGAGAGAGAGAGAGACGGGGAGGGAGAGAGAGAGACGGGGAGGGAGAGAGAGAGACGGGGAGGGAGAGAGAGAGACGGGGAGGGAGAGAGAGAGACGGGGAGGGAGAGAGATAGACGGGGAGGGAGAGAGAGACGGGGGGTAGAGAGAGAGACGGGGAGGGAGAGAGAGAGACGGGGAGGGAGAGAGAGAGACGGGGGGAGAGAGAGAGACGGGGGGGTGAGAGAGACGTGGGAGAGAGAGAGAGACGGGGGAGAGAGAGAGACGGGGGGGAGAGAGAGAGACCGGGGGGAGAGAGAGAGACCGGGGGGAGAGAGAGAGACGGGGGGAGAGAGAGAGACGGGGGGAGAGAGAGAGAGACGGGGGGAGAGAGAGAGACGGGGGGGAGAGAGAGAGACGGGGGGGAGAGAGAGAGACGGGGGGAGAGAGAGAGAGACGGGGGGAGAGAGAGAGAGACGGGGGGAGAGAGAGAGAGACGGGGGGAGAGAGAGAGAGACGGGGGGGAGAGAGAGAGACGGGGGGGAGAGAGAGAGACGGGGGGGAGAGAGAGAGACGGGGGAGAGAGAGAGAGACGGGGGAGAGAGAGAGAGACGGGGGAGAGAGAGAGAGACGGGGGAGAGAGAGAGAGACGGGGGGAGAGAGAGAGACGGGGGGAGAGAGAGAGAGACGGGGGGAGAGAGAGAGAGACGGGGGGGAGAGAGAGAGACCGGGGGGGGAGAGAGACGGGGGGAGAGAGAGAGAGAGACGGGGGGAGAGAGAGAGAGACGGGGGAGAGAGAGAGAGACGGGGGGAGAGAGAGAGAGACGGGGGGAGAGAGAGAGAGACGGGGAGAGAGAGAGACGGGGAGAGAGAGAGAGACGGGGGAGAGAGAGAGAGATGGGGGGAGAGAGAGAGAGAGACGGGGGAGAGAGAGAGACGGGGGGAGAGAGAGAAAGACGGGGAGAGAGAGAGAGACGGGGAGAGAGAGACGGGGGGAGAGAGAGAGACGGGGAGAGAGAGAGAGACGGGGAGAGAGAGAGAGACGGGGAGAGAGAGAGAGAGACGGGGAGGGAGAGAGAGAGACGGGGAGGGAGAGAGAGAGAGACGGGGAGGGAGAGAGAGAGACGGGGAGGGAGAGAGAGAGAGACGGGGAGGGAGAGAGAGAGACGGGGAGGGAGAGAGAGAGAGACGGGGAGGGAGAGAGAGAGACGGGGAGGGAGAGAGAGAGAGACGGGGAGGGAGAGAGAGACGGGGAGGGAGAGAGAGAGACGGGGAGGGAGAGAGAGAGACGGGGAGGGAGAGAGAGAGACGGGGAGGGAGAGAGAGAGACGGGGAGGGAGAGAGAGAGACGGGGAGGGAGAGAGAGAGACGGGGAGGGAGAGAGAGAGACGGGGAGGGAGAGAGAGAGACGGGGAGGGAGAGAGAGAGACGGGGAGGGAGAGAGAGAGACGGGGAGGGAGAGAGAGACGGGAGGGAGAGAGAGACGGGGGGTAGAGAGAGAGACGGGGAGGGAGAGAGAGAGACGGGGAGGGAGAGAGAGA
This sequence comes from Oncorhynchus mykiss, assembly GCF_057628025.1. Lineage (NCBI taxonomy): Eukaryota > Metazoa > Chordata > Actinopteri > Salmoniformes > Salmonidae > Oncorhynchus > Oncorhynchus mykiss. Next base: position 88,588,384 of record NC_143033.1, read on the forward strand.
GACGGGGGGAGAGAGAGAGACGGGGGGGAGAGAGAGACGTGGGAGAGAGAGAGACGGGGGAGAGAGAGAGACGGGGGGAGAGAGAGAGACGGGGGAGAGAGAGAGACGGGGGGGAGAGAGAGAGACGGGGGGAGAGAGAGAGACGGGGGGGGAGAGAGACGGGGGGAGAGAGAGACGGGGAGAGAGAGAGAGACGGGGGGAGAGAGAGAGACGGGGGGAGAGAGAGAAAGACGGGGGGGAGAGAGAGACGGGGGGGAGAGAGAGACGGGGGGGAGAGAGAGACGGGGGGGAGAGAGAGAGACGGGGAGAGAGAGAGAGACGGGGAGAGAGAGAGAGACGGGGAGAGAGAGAGACGGGGGAGAGAGAGAGAGACGGGGAGAGAGAGAGACGGGGGAGAGAGAGAGAGACGGGGGGAGAGAGAGACGGGGGGAGAGAGAGAGAGAGACGGGGGGAGAGAGAGAGACGGGGGGAGAGAGAGAGACGGGGGGAGAGAGATGGGGAGGGAGAGAAAGACGGGGAGAGAGAGAGAGACGGGGAGAGAGAGAGAGACGGGGAGAGAGAGACGGGGAGAGAGAGAGAGAGACGGGGAGAGAGAGAGAGAGACGGGGAGAGAGAGAGAGAGACGGGGAGGGAGAGAGAGAGAGACGGGGAGGGAGAGAGACGGGGAGGGAGAGACGGGGAGGGAGAGACGGGGAGGGAGAGAGAGAGAGAGACGGGGAGGGAGAGAGAGACAGGGAGGGAGGAAGAGAGAGACAGGGAGGAAGAGAGAACGAAGGAGAGACAGACAGGGAGAGAGAATCATTGAGTGTTCTAGTAGCCTATTGAGGAAAGTTGTAATGAGAGGGAGTTTCCCAGAGAGTTGACCTGCATACCTGGGTCCAGGAGGAGCAGTTTACTTTGTCCCCAGAGTTAAAGGCCATGATGCTGTACTTCTTACTGGTGTTCCTACACACACACAGGTTAGTGGTGTAAGCTATATCATGATTCATGTAGATACCACATCATGTACAGTGCATTCGGAAAGTATTCAGACCTCTTGACTTTTTCCACATTTTGTTACGTTACCCCCCCCCCCCCCCAATCTACACTCCATAATAATAATAATTACAATTACGAACTGAAAGTAAGTAAGTATTCAGACCCTTTACTCAGTATTTTGTTGAAGCACCATTGGCAGCGATTACAGCCTCGAGTATTAAACCTGTCTCCGAGATCTACGGCAATTCCTCCGACCTCATGGCTTGGTTTTTGCTCTGACATGCACTGTCAACTATGGGACCTTATATAGACAGTTGTGTGCCTTTCCAAATCAATTGAATTTACCACAGGTGGACTCCAATCAAGTTGTAAAAACATCTCAAGGATGATCAATGGAAACAGGATGCAACGGAGCTCATTTTTAGGGTCTCATTGCAAAGGCTCTGAATACTTATGTAAATAAGGGATCTATTTATATTTTTTTAATAAAATGTGCAAAAATGTCTAAAGAACTGTTTTTGCTTTGTCATTATAAACCATTGCATGTAGATTGAGGAGGGAATAAATAAAAAATATATATTTTAGATGAATACTGTAATGTAAAGATCTGAGTGGCTGGTAGATTTTTTAAATCCACCTGACACAGTGGCTGGTGAACCAAAAAGTTAATTGTATGTCCTGCTTGGAACACTGCACATACAGAAGATACACTTAGCTGTTTTATCAACTGAGGTTTGTCTTTGAGATGTTTTTGTGTGTTCACTCCCGCGTTTCCATTAGCTCAGGAAGTGTCGTAATTCAGATAGTTCAGGTAAATGTGCAACGCGGGAAAAAAACTCTGTGGGAATCCGTGTTAAAATTACACACGTTAAGTGTCTTTTGTACTTGGAAAATTATTTTGGGGTGATTTGAAAGTAGAGTGAGGTTTCCAAAACCGTATTGCATGCAATGATTATTAACGGTTAGACAGAGAGTCGGGAATGTTGTACACATTGGCCCTGCTGTGGTCAAATGTTAAATGAGAACCCAATGGCTGTAGGCCTTGGATAGTACTTACTTGGGGACCCGGACTATGTACTCTGTAGAAGAGGAACTGCTGCCACCCTGTAAAAAAACACACACAGTTTGCTACACTACGACACCCCTTCAAATTAGTGGATTCGGCTATTTCAACCACACTCGTTGCTGGCAGGTGTATAAAACTTGAGCACACAGACATGCAATCTCAATAGACAAACATTGGCAGTAGACTGCCCTTAGTGAAGAGCTCAGTGATTTTCAAATCCTTCAAAGGATGCCACCTTTCCAACTAGTCAGTTCGTTAAATTTCTGCCGTTAGAGCTGCCCCGGTCAACTCTAACTGCTGTTATTGTGAAGTGGAAACATTTAGGAGCAACAACTGATCAGCCTCGCAGTGGTAGGCCACACAAGCTCACAGAACGGGACCGCCGAGTGCTGAAGCTCGTATAAATCGTCTGTCCTCGGTTGCAACACTCACTACAAAGTTCCAAACTGCCTCTGGAAGCAACGTAGTACAACTGTTTGTCAGGAGCCTCATGTAATGGGTTTACATGGCCGAGCAGCCGCACATAAGTCTAAAATCACAATGCCAAGCGTCGGCTAAAGTGATGTGAAGCTTGCCTCCATTGGACTCTGTAGCAGTGGAAATGCGTTCTCTGGAATGATGAATCACATTTCACCATCTGGCAGTCTAAAGAACGAATCTGAGTTTGGCGGATGCCAGGAGAACACTACCTGCCCCAATGCATAGTGCATACTGTAAAGTTTGGTGGAGGAGGAATAATGGTCCGGGGCTGTTTTTCATGTTCAGGCTCCTTAGTTTTGGTAAAGGAAATCTTAACGCTACAACAGACATTGACATTCTAGACAATTCTGTGCTTCAAACTTTGTGGCAACAGTTTGGGGAAGGCCCTTTCCTGTTTCAGCATGACAATGCCCCCGTGTACAAAGCAAGGTCCATACAGATATAGTTTGTCGAGATCGGTGGAAGAACTTGACTGGCCTGCACAGAGCCCTGACCTCAACCCCAAGGAACATCTTTTGGATGAATTGGAATGAAGACTGAGAGCCAGGCCTAAATGCCCAACATCAATGCCCGACCTCACTAATGTTTTTGTGGCTGAATTCAGAATGGAAGCAAATCCCTGCAGCAATGTTCCAACATCTAGTGGAAAGCTTTCCCAGAACAGTGGAGGCTGCTATAGCAGTAAAGGGGGGAGAATCTCCATATTAATGCCCAGCAAGCCTGACAATGAGATAAGCAAGCAACAGATGAAGCAAATGTGTTGAGCAATAGACTGATACCGTCATATTGACCCTACAAGTAAACCATACACCCAAGACTTACCAATGACGCCATGGTCGACTGTATACAGAGGCAGTATGCCCCTATTCTTAGTCAAGCAGTCACCTGTAAGTGATCACCTGTTGAAGTATAACGACATTTTTTTCAGTTCATAGCAAGATAGAACACTATAGGACATGCTTAACTGACTTCGGTCTCAGCATATGCAGAAATGACTCATCATAAGGCAGTTGTTTGTGGTCATTTATGTACTAACGTTAGCTATAGAATCATAGCTTTTGGATATTAAAGGCTTCGCCTCTTCCTCTGATAGAGCTAAGTTACTACTACGTACGTTAGTCTGTAGCTAGTTACCAGTAGGCTAAGACACTCAAGAAATATATTGACCCAGTCAACCTACCTCTTCAAAATGTGCGAAACAAAAATATGTTGCTTTATAGGTAATCAAACGTAAGTCATGGATAACATTTCATATTAGTATGTATCTAGCACTTAATATCTGGTAGCTAACGTTACTCATGCAGTCGTTAGTTAAATATTTGTCTTGGGTTAGTACTATCTGGTATCCTTTGGACGTCCCTACCCAACCTAACCATAAACCTTTTCCTTTATTTCGGTAGGGACGTACTAAGGATCTAAAATAACACTAACACATGACAAGTCTCGCTGCTTTCCGCCAACCGTTCCGTCAAGAATAATGGTCGACCGGAAAACAAATTCAAACAGCACTTAGTTCTTAGTAGATAGGTGCCATAGGCTCGTGCCGCAAAACCAAATAATATCCTATTATTAAAACAACTGTCCATTGTTTCCAGTTATCTACGAAATATGACCTATAATTCATTACAATTCCTTCTAAAAAGTATAATTATTGCAGTTAGATGACATCATCCTCTGTGAGGAAATAGCAAGCATATTTTAAACATTGTTTGAGATAAAAGTTTGAGGTGTGATTTTTGAAGTGTTTTGACCCCGTTGTACGAGTATAACGGGTCAACATTATTTGCGTACAAGTTAACAGAAATTTACTTTTAAAAGTGAGATTTTCACTGTACAATTACTTTAAATCCTTGGTGACGATTAATGATTGAAAACATCTGGTTGACAACTGTTGAGAGACCATCTACAGTAGGCTGCTGTGATTCTACCTTGCTGCATATTTGCCAAGACTCAGTTATTTACCAACAAATTATTTTTTATTTATCAAACTGTATCAGGCAATATATACACATTTTCATTGATAAATTACAGCCATACTATATTTGTGCACACAAAAACACCCTCATTTGCTGTATGATTTGGAGATGTTGAAGATGCTATGAAAGTTTCTAAAAAATAATGCAATGGCAAATTAGATGACATTTATCTAAAGTAGTTGGTGTAATGTTTTTATCTTTTGCAGTGACCTTTTCTAACAAAAAATGCATGCCGCTTACAGCAAGTGCCAAACACTGGCAGCACATTTTGCAAGTTTGATTGTCTATTTGAACAATGCTACAGCAAACTTCTACGGAAAATACGAATTGTTGTACAATATTTCAACCTGGTCTCATAGACTAGACATAACATAGTAAAAAATCTGGGGATACTCAATGAATATAATATGTTACGTGTGGTGTGGGAGAGAGACAGAAGGTTACTTAAGGCAAAACTAAAGGGGGGTGGTTGGTTGGGGTGGATGGATGGATGGGTGTATAACGCGATTGTCTATCAACCCAAAGGTTGCGTGTTTGAATTAACGTGATTGTCTAACAACACAAAAGTGCGTGTTCGAATCTCATCACAAACACCATTTGGCATTTTAGTTCATTAGCAACTTTGCAACTGCATACTACTTTTTTAGCAACTTTGCAACTACTTCGCATGTTAGCTAACCCTTCCCCTTCCCCTAACCTTAACCCTTTAACCTAACCCTTAACCTTAACCCTAACCTTAACACTAACCTAAACCCCTAACCCATAGCCTAGCTAACGTTAACCACCTAGCTAATATTAGCATTAGCCACCTAGCTATCATTAGCCACAACAAATTGTAATTCGCAACATATCACACAAATTGTAGTTCGTAACATATCATACGAATTGTAATGAGTAAAATATGATGGACATCCACAAATTAATGCATACCATGCTATGCTAATATTTGTTGTGTCGTGGGAATAAGTCAGTCATGTCAGTAAAGGAGAGACGTCCTGCAATATGATTATGATTTAGGACTATATAATACAAGTAAAATAAGCACATAAGCCACATGCTGCCTTGCGATCTCCTTACCAACAGCAAATGCATCTGTTTTATCATTAGGCCTACACTATAATGTTTAGATTAAACTACCATTATTATAATTCATCTGCATACATTTTTTTTACATTTCCCTCAAAATAACAATATTTGCTTGCAATACACTAGAAGTGCATACGCATGATCTGAGAGTATGTGGACTGTGGAAATAATGATACTTTCCTGTCAAGTTCATAATTGATAAATACCAACTTTTGCAGGAACACTGGCATACACAAGGGCTGCGTTCAGTAAGTCTTTACATTCTGGAATGTTTAATTGAACAGAAACGGTGCTGTACTAAACGACCAGTTGAAAAACTGTGTGGAGTTGGGTTGTGGATTGGGGAACGCAGTCAGCATGCCCAATGCCCTTTAAATAGGTCACTCATTGTTTCAAGCCACACCCACCAAACGGGAGCAAAAGTACCTCAAAGCCTGTTCAATAACATACAAGAAAGAACGTTTTGGGTAAATGTGTCGTTCAGTACAAACCGTTCCGCAACTTAGCAAACGTTCAAGTGAACTGAATGCACCTTAGGTTTAGAGTCTTTTTGTGTGCATGCACCTTTGATAAATGAGGCCCCTGGACTGGGAAATGCTCATCTAACTACATTTTTTTTGTTGCAATTATTGGAAATTCAGAATAAGGAAGGGAATACTATACTATTACAGAAATATCAAGAAGCAAATAAACAAAAACATTATAGACTAGTATACAAATGAAGACTCAGAGAATTGACATACGTGGGCTTTACATAGAATCTTTGCTTTGGCCTCCCTCCTCACTCAGATGAACTGCCCTGAACCCCTGAAAGCATGTTGAGAGAGGACTGCAGATAATGAGAGAAAATACATTTACAAATAAAACCAGGTTTGCACAAAGACAGCTGCAATTTACCTTCTCAAATCCTATTCACATGAACACAGGGAGTTGAAAAACTAGTTTTTGTTCTTGGTTTCTTTATTTTCCATTTGTCTTGAAGGTGTGCTGTATTTACATAGAGATCATCAGATGCAACAGAGCATGCCCAGCTTTACAAGACAAATTGACAGCACAGGCAAAACAGTGAGCAATGACGCACTATTTTACTTATTTCTAGGTTCTACTTCTTCTTTCTGTCTTCGTTCAGTCTAGTCCATCCACAGTATCGCTGTGGTGCTGACGTGCACACACTTGTCATTCTGAAACCTGCAAGGAGAGTCTAAGTGGCAACAAGGGTTTTTCACAGTATCCAAAACTTTGAGAATCTGTGATTTTATTTGACAAATTGTAAATTGTGTAAACTCCTCACCTGAATTAAAACATAACGTAAGGACCTGTGATAGGCACAAATCTTTTATGAGCACCTCTTTTATCTTGCCGCAAATTTGAATTAAGCTTCAAGTATTCTGTAGAAAGACCTTAGCAGTCATACGGACAGAGACTCAACAAGAGGCAAGGCAGGTTGAAGTGCTCAGATATTTATTAGAGTATAGCTACAGGTTTTAGATGACAGCACGTCACACAGTGCTACCAAAACAAAGATCTACACACATGCAAGAGGCATTTCTCACTTGATACAATACATGGATTAATATATTTCTGAATATTCTCTAACTTTTGGAGAACCACCTGCAACTGGACACAAACATTTATAATATAGACTTTTAACCAAATCAGAACAAAGAAAGTATCGACAGGAAGAGGTTAGTTGAAAAATGGGTATGGAGCACCATGTACTGTATCTATTTAACAAGGCAGAGGGCACATGATTCCATCCAATGATGTATATAAACCCTAAATTGCTGATGCTATGTATTGGCCAATGATAGGCTATGAAGCTACTCCTCAGAAAGAGGTGTCCTCCATAGGAATGAATGGAATTCTACAGTAATTACATGTATTTTGTTGTTGTAGTGGAGACAGTAACATTAGTGCTCTCAAAATGTTTTACTTCAAGGAAAAAATATATATTTTAGATATATATTTTTTTATGTATATATACAGTATGTTCAGTTCACATAATGTAATTTAAAATATGCATTTGGGTGTCTGTAATAGAATATACTTGCCAAAAACAAATGTATACATTAATAAATGCATTTCTACAGTATATCTTCCAAAAACCTTTTTACAACGGTGGAGGAGCACAAACATGGCTGCATAGTGGCTTCAAACCAGCCCCTGGGATTAATCTAAGGTTTATACTCATCGTTGCCTCCATCCCATCTGTAATAACCCTTGTGTGAATGAGAGCATATTGGTGGTGTGAGGAGCCTGTGGCACTCACTTCACCATATAGGCCTGTTCGTTGATTGTCCAACATTCATATCTAGCTATATTTTGCCATGTAGGCTATAAGGGCCAAGTGGGCTACTGGGATAGGTCATCATTTTTTAAGATGCATTTTAATTACAGTAGGCTAACAACGACCAGATCTGATCTGTGGTCAAGCCACACCGCAAGCGTAACATCTCTAGGCTATAGGCCTAGTCTTGATGGTTGGATATTTCCAGAGATTACAAGAAAATCCGTATTAGGCTTCTGAATTGCAAAGCCAATTTGAGTTGCCTATTGTAATTGTCTGAGGCTGTGTTATGCTACTTAAGCGTTTACCACAGAGCAGGCCTCAAAATGGATGACATCCCCCTCTTCCCCCTCCCTGCCATCAGTGAAAGAATAGCTTCTGACCTCAGTCATCGTCTCCCTCACTTTGTTTTGTTAAGATGGAGGTTTGTATCCAAACCTAAAAAATATAATTTGCATAAGTCTCAAACCTTCTGATAACAGAGTTTTGGGTGGTGTGCAAATTGAGATGTTTCTCTTGGGATGCACGTATGGCTTAGACTGGGTGAAGGTATTCAATGTATTCAGCCCTGGAAGAGGGATCTGTCAGGATGAGCTACTGTTCTCTGTCTCTACTCCTGGGTGAGTGAACTGATATTTCAGTATTTTATCCCAAATGATCACCATCTAGTATTACTGTCTGCCCTTGACTTTGTGTCTTCTCCTTCCTTTCAGGTTCCCTGTTCATCATTGGGACTTCCTCTTATCCTAATGGTAAGTACCCACTGGGCACAGACTGGTTAAATCAACATTGTTCCCACGTCATTTCAATGAAATTACTTTGAACCAATGTGGAATAGATGTTGAATTGATGTCTGTGCCCAGTGGGAAGTTCAATAGTTCAATAACCCCTGCATGTTCTTATTTTGTATTCTATGTGATCAGTTTAATTATGAGTTCTGATATTTGGTAGGAGGTTTAACAGTACAGAAGTAACTACATTTCTCCTGATGATGGAACAGTGGGCCCATAGCTAAACCCTGGCATTGGGGCTATATTTTTTATTGTCTTCTTCTTCCACCCAGGTTCCTGTGATGGCTACACGGCTCTGGATGAGCCTCGACGTAACTATCTCTTCAGCTCTTCCTCTATCCCCGGCTACCCCATCAATACTGACATACAGCGAACAAACATATGGGTGCGCTACATCGGGATCGGAGGGGACACCGTCATTCCACAATGTGCTCCACTCTATTACAGCGGGGTATATTATCCCATCCATCTGACCTTTACACATCCTCAGTCTGAGTCTGAGACTCCAACAACGGGCAATGCGTGTGGAAACGTAGGTTCCTGCTGTAATTACAATGTAGCTATTCAAGTGATCTACTGCTCTTCTGGAGGATTCTATGTGTACAGGCAGATGAACAACCACCCAATCGCCTACATGGGTTATGTGACATGTGAGTAGCGAGTTGAGAAATCCCCAGATTTTTATATGACTTGTACAGTACTCCTCCCAAACACATGTTATTGTCTATTTAGCACTTAAGTATATTGAGCTGTTAAAATGTACTTTATATGACGTTTAATTGATGGATTGGTGTAAACTAAAAGAGTAGTACATCAACTCAAATTTATTTTATATAGCCCTTCGTACATCAGCTGATATCTCAAAGTGCTGTACAGAAACCCAGCCTAAAACCCCAAACAGCAAGAAATGCAGGTGTAGAAGCACATCATAAAGCAAGCTACTTGTTTTTGAAGCAGTCAATCTGTTAAGGTCACAGTGACATTATATCTGACTTGAAGTGAACCTACTCTTGTGTCCCATTGTTCCAAGCTAAAATAGTAGATTGTTAAAGTAGACTGTGTGTCTGTTCTCTCTGTTCAGACCATAGGAACTGTGTGGCAGACTCCTGCGGTCCACTTGCAGAGTGTAGTACAACCAAGAATGGAGGCTGTCAATGTGTCTCTGGATACAAGATACCTCCAAAACATCTACCCACAAACGAATCCTACGGTTGCCAAGGTAGAAGTGCCGTAGTAGCTATGTAATGGGCTGTCTGGTTTTATCAGTTAAATCAGTTTAGACAGTCCTACGTGTTTGATCAGTCTGTCTGTCTGTCTGTCTGTCTGTCTGTCTGTCTGTCTGTCTGTCTGTCTGTCTGTCGAACAGGACTAGGGGTAGGCACACTTTTTGGCTCAAGAGCCACATCAGGATTCAGAAATGGCAGATGTGTTATTCAAAATGAATTTAAAGGACAGAACAAGTATTTCTTAGAAAACAATCCACTGCGGGCTGCATTGAATTGACTAGCAGCCCGGGGCAGTATTTCTCCACCCTTGATGTAGAAGATAGCCTCTAACTCTGTCCTAACCCTCCCCAACAGATATCAATGAGTGTGAGGAGACCGCTAATCTCTGTGGTCCACATTCCAACTGTACTAATTCACCAGGAGTCTACAACTGTAGCTGTCTAGAGGGGTTTGTACCCTCAGACCCAGCCTTGGCACTCAACCCAACCCACAACCCCTGCACTGGTATGTTTACCACTCATACACATACTGCACCAATCATATCAATAACATGAGACCAGAGTTGGAATTTCAGGGCTGCTATGAACAACATACCTGCATTTTCTGCTGTTTTTAAACTTTGTGAATATATATGTGTGAATTTGTCTGCTGTCTGCTGTGTAAGCAAGATTTTAAAAAACATACAGAAAATAAAATTGCTGAACGCTGTCTGGTTTTGTGTGCTTTGATTTGTGGAACTTTGTAAATATTGGCATATTAAATCTATGTCCCCCCCAGATGTGAATGAGTGCGTGGAGATTGAGAAGGTTTGTGGTGGTTTTGGTAAATGTACAAACACACCAGGAAATTACACCTGCACCTGTTACAATGGATACAAGCCTGACGGACCCTTCGACTGCCAAGGTCTCTGAACAGCACTAACACTAGCTTTCTGTGATAAATCTGATGAAACTTTTTAAATATTTCAATATAAACCATTTATCTAGATAGGGACCAGTAAAACATGAACATATTGAATGTATAACAACAGTCATGTGTATTGCATCATTACATCTAACTTACGCTAATTTACAGTGCTTCCTAAAAGAGATGGAAGAACTCATGGTAGCATTTTATGTTACAGTATATGTTATTATCTATATCATACACTACTGACCATAATGTTGTCAACCTGGATGCTGCCTGGCACCCTGCCGTAAGATGCTAATATGCAAACTGAACTATTCAACTATTGAACCCCCACAGATATTGACGAGTGTTTCAACTCAACCATCTGTGGTCAGGAGTCTGTCTGTACCAACACACCAGGAGCCCACAACTGTACCTGTCTCCTAGGCTTCTCACCCACAAACCCAGTCCTAGACCCCAGCAAGGCCAACCCCTGTATAGGTACTGTGTTGTCTCACTGCTGTTGTCGTTAACATACTGTATCATGGGGCACTGACTAGGTTTACATCCCAAATGGCACCCTATTCCCTATGTATATAGTGAATGTGTATATGGGGTGTATGTATATAGTGAATGTGTATATGGGGTGTATGTATATGTACACAGGGTGTATGTATATAGTGAATGTGTATATGGGGTGTATGTACACAGGGTGTATGTATATAGTGAATGTGTATATGGGGTGTATGTATATGTACACAGGGTGTATGTATATAGTGAATGTGTATATGGGGTGTATGTATATGAAAAAAGGGTGCATGTATATAGTTAATGTGTATATAGGGTGTATATGTTCACAGGGTATATGTATATAGTGAATGTTGGGTGTATATGTATACAGGGTGTATGTCTATAGTGAATGATGTATGTATAAGATGTATGTATGTATATGTATTCAGGATGTATGTATATAGTGAATGTGTATTTAGGGTGTATATGTATTCAGGATGTTTGTATATAGTGAATATGTGTATAAGGTGTATGTATATGTAAACAGGGTATATGTATATAGTGAATATGTGTATAAGGTGTATGTATATGTATACAGGGTGTATGTATATAGTGAATGTGTATATGGGGTGTATGTATATGTACACAGGGTGTATGTATATAGTGAATGTGTGTATAAGGTGTATGTATACAGGGTGTATGTATATAGTGAATATGTGTATAAGGTGTATGTATATGTACACAGGGTGTATGTATATAGTGAATGTGTATATGGGGTGTATGTATATGTGTATGTATATAGTGAATGTGTATATGGGGTGTATGTATATGTACACACGGTGTATGTATATAGTGAATGTGTATATGGGGTGTATGTACAAGTATATGTACACAGGGTGTATGTATATAGTGAATGTGTATATGGGGTGTATGTACACAGGGTGTATGTATATAGTGAATGTGTATATGGGGTGTATGTATATGTACACAGGGTGTATGTATATAGTGAATGTGTATATGGGGTGTATGTATATGTACACAGGGTGTATGTATATAGTGAATGTGTATATGGGGTGTATGTACAAGTATATGTACACAGGGTGTATGTATATAGTGAATGTGTATATGGGGTGTATGTATATGTGTATGTATATAGTGAATGTGTATATGGGGTGTATGTATATGTACACAGGGTGTATGTATATAGTGAATGTGTATATGGGGTGTATGTACAAGTATATGTACACAGGGTGTATGTATATAGTGAATGTGTATATGGGGTGTATGTACACAGGGTGTATGTATATAGTGAATGTGTATATGGGGTGTATGTATATGTACACAGGGTGTATGTATATAGTGAATGTGTATTTAGGGTGTATATGTATACAGGGTGTATATATACTGTATAGTGAATAGGGTGCCATTTGGGACATAACCTAGACCATAACTTGTTCTCATCAGTTGTATCTGTGGTTTGAACCCTACAGACATTGATGAGTGTCTGAACAAAACCATGTGTGGTCCCGATGCCAACTGTACCAACTCTTATGCAGCACACAGCTGTACCTGCCTCTTTGGTTACCTGCTCACCAGCCCAGATGCCATAGCCAGCCCTTTAAACCCATGCCTAGGTCTGTGACGCGTGTATGCTTGCATGTAAAACTGTGTGTGTACACGTGTGGTGTATCTTTGTATGTGTATCCGTTACTGTATGTGTGTATATCCCAGTGTTTGTTTCTCCCTGTAGACATAGATGAGTGTGCTAACACCCCTGGTCTATGTGGTCTCCACTCTGTGTGTACCAATGCACCAGGGACCTTCCACTGTTCCTGTGTGGAAGGATACTTCTCCTCCACTGGAGTACTGTGGGAAACTGACGTCACTGTGTGTGAAAGTGAGTCATACTTGTATTGTTTGGAAATATATTATGTACAGAAGAAGTCCAGTGTAGTGAAATGCTTCGGAGGTCTGATGGGAACTTGATATATTATTTTCTCTCTCTTTTTTATTTATCTTTCTCTCTCTTACTCTCTATCTCTGTGTCGCTCTCTCTCTCTCTATCTCTCTCTCTCTCTCTCTCTCTCTCTCTCTCTCTCTCTCTCTCCCTCTCCCTCTCCCTCTCCCTCTCCCTCTCCCTCTCTCTCTCTCTCTCCTTCCCTCCATCCCCCCTCACAGGTGTTGATGATGTTCTAGCCGCCATAGTTCCCCCAGAGGTACGTGGTTGGAAACACACAGGTCTTTAGAATGGATCATGTGCAAGTACCACCCATACAGTATGGTGGGCTTTAAAATTGATCCTGTCGGATGAAGATGTAGGAAAAGTATCACTGACGACAAAGTTGTAACAACATTGTCATCTGGTTGTGCTGATGTTGTATTGATGTTGTGTTGATGTTGTGCCAATGTTGTGTTGATGTTATGCTGATGTTGTATCTGTGTTCCCACTGCAGGGCCAGTCTAAGGAGATGTACTTCCTCAACCAGATGAACCAACAGCTGATGGAGAACCCTGACATAGTCCTACCAGAGGGGGTCAGTATAGCAACCTTTACATCTGGTAGACATCTGGTGGCGCACAATTGGCCCAGTGTCGTCTGGGTTAGAGGAGGGTTTGGCCGTCATTGTAAATACGAATTTGTTCTTAACTAACTTTCCTAGTTAAATAAAGGTTAAAAAAAATACAAATTAACAACCCATAGCTCTTACTATCTATTCTAAACACTTCTGTAGATCTTGAGCCATATGTATCAAATCTGTCAGAGTAGGAGTGCTGATCCAGGATCAGGTTCCCCCTGTCCATGTAATTTTGTTCATGTGATCTTAAAGTTTCAACTGATCCTCAATCAACACTCTTACTCTGAGACGCTTGAGACAAACTGCCACTGACATGCTCGTTCGTTGATTTCTGGCGCCACTTAGTGGATCATTTGGAAATGGGTCAGGTTTCAGTACATAGTTCTATTCCCGACCCAGAGGGTCCTGTTTAATGTCTCCACATGCTAACCAATGTCATTGTATCTCTCCTCCGTTCCTCTCTCCCTTCTTTCTCTCCCATTTTCCTTTTTTCCTCAGTCAGTGACAAACAGCCTCTCGACAGCCCTGGTAATGCCCCCTTCCAACTCTGTCTCATGTTTTAAATAATAATTATCGGAGTAGGGTTAGTTTGTCTTAGTCAAGACAGTATGTTAATTATTAAGTACCTTTACATGCACACTAAGAATTCAATATGAAACTGATTATGGCCGAGTTCTGCTTATCTTCATTGGCGTTCCAGCGGTGTATTTGATCTGTGCATGTGCCAGCACCGGGTACCGCACGTTTCCATCTAATGCGCCAGTGAAGTGAGTTCGCAAAAACTGTGTGTGTCTTATAAATATTTTTCGCATACAAACTTTTATGTCCGAACTCTGAATCAAATAGTCTTCTCAAAAATAACATGGTCACTGTGTTAGAATTATTTCTTGGATTGTCGATTTCTGGCGTTTATCAAAAGTAGCCTGATCTCAGATGTGTCAGTGTAAACAGGATTATAAGGGAAATCGTTCTTCTTGCAAAGCATGCAAACGTTTTAAACAAACTATTATAATAACCGGACTGTCCACAATAATCTCCTTATTGTGTGCATGTAACCGTTCTCATTCATGAATGAATTCCTCCGTGAATTCATCGATCTATCCATTTCCATAGAAGGTGTCAGGAGTGGGAACCATCTCAGCGCAGCAGGCCAGTACAGGCCAGGGGTGGAGTGGGGCTGGAAAGGATGGCGGGGAGTCTGGCAGTGTGGTCCTGAAGATCTCAGTGCTCCTGGTGAATGCCTTAGTGGACCCTTCTCAGGGCCGGGTCAACAAAACCATACACACACCTGAGCTGGGTAAGAAGAACCATTATGCAGTCTGGACCTACATACAGCCCCTACCACCTTTCCACCCCCCCCCCCCCCCCTGCAGTAATGCAGTATTGCTTTAGTTTATATCCTTGTCAGTAAAAGTTGAAGTATAACTGGTATCTGTGTCAGACATTAGTGTCTAACACACACATAATCCCTCCCTCATTCTCCTCATATTAAATAATACTTGTACTGTAAATGTGTATGTTAGACATTAGTCTGCAGGTAATGGAGGCCAACAGTACAGACACCTCTTCCCTCTCAGCCAGGGGAAACACCATGGACATCAACCTAAATGCTCTGGCCAGAAACAATAATGGTGAGATAGACCAGACACAGCTGTATAGTGGTGGTAAAGATCACAGTGAAGAATATCACCATGACGATGACTATATTGGGAATCATACTGATGATAATGATATTGATGGTGATGGTGGTGATGATGATGGTGTTGTTGGTGATGATGATGATGAAGGTTCTGAGTGTTATTTGACGACAGCCCCCTACTCTGTTTCCCTAGGTACAGCATCAGCAGTATTCCTGACAGTCAGTGGGATGGAGAGCCTTCTGGGTGCTAGCTTCTTGCAGACAGAAAACCACACAGAGATGTTGTCTGATGTCATCACCGCCACACTGCCCAAGATCAACCACACCCAGCTCTCTGAACCTGTCAACTTCACCATGAGCCACAAGAGGGTCTGTCTGCCTGCCTGCCTGCCTGCCTGCCTGCCTGCCTGCCTGCCTGCCTGCCTGCCTGCCTGCCTGCCTGCCTGCCTGCCTCCCTGTCTGTCTGTCTGTCTGTCTGTCTGCCTGCCTGCCTGCCTGCCTGTCTGTCTGTCTGTCTGTATGTCTGTGTGTCTGTGTGTCTGTCTGATTGTTCAGTCAACTATTCTGCCAGTTCTTGGTTATGGTGACACCATTTACCAGATGGCAGCAGCCACTACTCTTACATCTTTGGATGGCGTTCTTTAATGGGGATACAGTGCCATTCATTTTAGTACTGCTGAAAGTTTTAATACTCACCACTGCATTCTGTATCAAAGGGTTGGCTGGTCCCTGTTAAAGTCCCTGGTGCCACTAGGGCATTTTAAAACCCTGATGATAAATCAGTTCACAGAGGTGTACAATTGTTTTCATTGATTGACTTGAATAACTTGTTTATGAACTCTCTGTCTTTCTGTCCATCAGTTGAGGTGCTGTGTTGATGTTGCTGGTCTGTGCTGGTTCTTCACTCTCCCTTAATCTGTTTATCTCCCTTCTTTTCCATTGCTCCCCAGCTGTGTCAGTCTATACACCCCTCCATCCCTCATAGCATACTGTCAGTATTTAAACATCTCTCTCTCTCTCCCTCTCTCTCTCTCTCTCTCTCTCTCTCAGAGGTTGGCTGAGCCTGGCCTGATGACCTGTGTGTACTGGGAGGACAGAGGAATGGAATATGAGAATGGAACCAAGGGGAGGCATTGGTCAGTGAACGGCTGTTGGGTTGTGTTCTCTGATGAGAACTACACAGTGTGTAGCTGCTCTCACCTCTCCACCTTTGCCCTCATCATGCAGACAGGGGAGGTACAGGCTCTGTGTTTGTGTGGGTTGTGATTGTGTGTGTGTTTGTGTTCTGGTGCACACGTTAGTATGTGTATTCATGCTTAATTGTGTGTGTCTCCATCCTTCCAGACTGTGTCGGAGGACAATCCCTTCCTAGAGTGGGTGAACAGAATGTGTGTGATCGTGGGCCTGGTCTTCTTTGCTCTGGCCATCCTCACCTTCCTGCTGTGTAGCTGGAACCCTAAGATCAACAACACAGCCCGCCTCCACCTCTGCCTCTGCCTCTTCCTGTCCCATCTGCTGCTGCTATTGGATTACACCTACCTCACTCACAAGGTGCTGGGTTAGGAAAGAACCTTAATTTGTATATGCATGGCTTCTTCGTTCTCATTGTGTGTGTGTGTGTGTGTGTGTGTGTGTGTGTGTGCGTGTGCGTGTGCGTGTGCGTGTGTGTGTGTGTGTGTGTGTGTGTGTGTGTGTGTGTGTGTGTGTGTGTGTGTGTGGTTGTGTGTGTGTGTGTGTGTGTGTGTGTGTGTGTGTGCCTGCATGCGGGTGAGCATGTCCATGTGTTAATATCTATCTCATCGTCCTCTCTGTCCCCAGCTGGTGTGCTCCGTCATGGCAGGTCTCCTCCACTTCCTGGTAGTGGCCAGTTTCCTGTGGATGCTGCTGGAGGCGCTCCAGCTCTACCTGCTGGTCCAGAGACTCTCTAGGATCCAGGTCATCCAGAGGGAAGGCCTCCAGAAGAAATACCTCTTCCTGATTGGCTATGGCATCCCCCTGGTGATCGTGGGTGTGTCTGCAGCTGTGAAACGTGACGGCTATGGGGGATCTAAAGTGTGAGTAGAAATTTTACACACACACACATTATCTCTCCTCCACTAACACACACACACATTATCTCTCTTCACTAACATACACACACACATGATCTCTCTTCCACACACATGCATTATCTCTCTTTCACTAACACACACACACACACACACACACACACACACACACACACACACACACACACACACACACACATATTATCTCTCTTCCAGTAACACACACTTACAAGACATTTTCATTTGTTTCTGTGTTTCAGATGCTGGCTGAAGCCAGAACAATACTTTACCTGGGCTGTGTTAGGGCCAGTGTGTACTGTCCTAGCAGTGAGTGGATCTACATGCACTCACGCATACACACACACACACACACACACACACACACACACACACGCGCGCGCGCGCATACACACACACACACACACACGCGCGCGCGCGCATACACACATACACACACACACACACACACGCGCTCGCACACACACACACACACACACACACACACACACACACACACACACACACACACACACACACACACACACACACTCACTGACCTCCAAATTTGAAATGTGATTTGATTTGATTTGATGCTTCTTCCACAGCTGAACTGGATATTGTTCTGCGTTACAATCTGGAGTTTGAGACCTACCTTGGCTAACATGAAGAGTGATGTCTCACAGTCCAAAGACACCAGGTGTGTGTGTACATATGTCTGTGAACATACAGTAACTAAGCCATATGTAATGTGTATGTTTGTTGATACCGATGGGCATGTGTGGTAGTGTTAGTATTCTTGTCTCTTCATATGAATCCATATGATGTTTTTATACCATTCCCTCCCTCCCTCCCCCTCCCATCCTCCCTCCCTCAACTCCCTCCCTTTCCCACTCTCTTACCTCCCTCTCTCCCTCTCACCTCTCTCCCTCCCTCCCCATCTCATCTCCCTCCCTCCCCCTCTCACCTCCCTCCCCCTCTCTCACCTCCCTTCCTCTCTCACCTCCCTCTCTCACTTCCCTCTCTCACCTTCCTCCCTCCCCTCTCTCACCATCCCCCTCTCTCATCTCCCTCCCTCCACCCTTCCTCTCTCTCTCTCCCTTCCACTCTCCCCTCCCTCCTCCCTCTCTCACCCCCTCACTTCCCTCCCTCCCTCTTTCAGACTGATCATCTTTAAGATCCTGGCACAGTTTGTGATCCTGGGTTGTACCTGGGTGCTGGGCTTGTTCCAGTCCACCATGGTCTTCAAGTACCTCTTCATCGTGCTCAACTCCCAGCAGGGCACCTTCCTCTACATCGTTCACTGTCTCTTCAACAAGGAGGTAGACCTGCACCACAAGCACGCACAATCACCCCCCCCCCCCCCCCCCACACACACACACACGTTCTTAACCTCCCCTCTGTCTGCCCTCGACGGTGTGGCCTGTGTATAATTAGTGTTGGTGTGTTGTTGTTGTTGTTGTATTGTATCATAGGTACGTGATGAGTACAGGAAGTGGCTGGGCTGTTCTTCCAGCTCCTCTACTCCAAACTCTATGGTAAGTCTATACCTTCCTCACTCATCACTAGTTCTCACATCTATGTGAGGCTTCCTCTTCTTTCCAGGATGAATGTAATGTTACTGAATGACCCTCTGGCCCTCATAGAAAGTCCCTCATAGAACTTATGTAAGCATAGTCTTTTACCACAGAAAGTCTAACCTGTTGAGGTCTTGTTTTTCCAACAGAAAGAAGCACCTTCCGTCTCTGAAGACCTGGACAAGGCTGGTGAAGAGAGACAAAACAAAGGAACACGGCCAGGATGAGAGCAACATGATACGATACCATCAGACCTTCAAAGCATTTCAGCACAGTGGGCCTCCACGGTATATCTTTCAATGCACACTGTACACACTAAGTATGAGAGAGAGAGAGAGAGAGAGCTGTGTTTATATGGATGCTAATGACTCAGATAACACAGCCTGGCCTTTTGTATTTACTAATATTTCCTTTATCTACATAAAACAATGTTTTATTAGCCTGCAAATGTATTTCTAGATTTTCATATTTATAAATTATATACACAGTAGTTACAGCATATTTACCTGTGTGCAAAATAAACAAATGAAAATGTGTAGGTTGCAGTTGTTTATATATAAATAAATAACTGCGTCTCTACCTGCTTTGAGTCTAGCGTTTACCATTGGATTGTCCCTCAGGGACAATAAAGATTTATTCAATGGAATCCCTGTGGCTGAGCCCAGATAAGAAAGTCCTGGTCAGCTGCAGTCTGAAGTGTTTTGAGAGCATAGCGACTGGGTTTCCAGACAGATGGCACAGGAGGGGTGAGGAGAGGACAGGAGGGCATCCTCTCAGAGCTATAATAAAATAGCTGGAAGAGAGCCACGGTTGGAGACAGACAATACTGCGCTTGCATACTGTTGTAATGCCCTCTTTTCACCACACGGCGACAGCACCTAATCATCAATGCTCTTGCTCTCATTGGAGTTAGGAGTTAAAGTGAGGACACAGGTCTTCTGTTGATGGAGAGATACCATTGGGTGAATGCTTTTGTTCCAGCCTAGCCATGATTCAATTCATTAACAAATAATGAAAACCTGGTGGGGTTGTAGGGAGAGAGAGAAAGACATAAATATGGAGATGGATAGATAGATGTCAGGACAAGTCAACTGGAGGAGGAGATAGAGAGGCATACAGAGATGGATAGATAGATGCCAGGAAAAGTCAACTGGAGGAGGAGATAGAGAGGCATACAGAGATGGATAGATAGATGTCAGGACAAGTCAACTGGAGGAGGAGATAGAGAGGCATACAGAGATGGATGGAAATAAAGGGAGATTCGAAGACGGGTGAATGCAGCCGCAGGAGTGAAAGAGAGTACAATAGGGGGACAGAGAAGAAGAAGAAGATGAAGATGAAGATAAAGAAGAAGTAGGTGGAGGAAAAGGAGGAGGCTGGTGTGGGGTGTTTTGCTCCGAGTCACAGTGCTGCTAGTCTCTTTGCCTGTTACCATGGGAACCCAGCTGCAGTGCTTGCTGGAGTCGTGCTGGTCTGTCAGCCGGGAAACGCTGTTGGGTTAACAGCCCTGCTCTTTGAGTTCGAATGAGTTAGACTTTGTCAAAATAGTCAGGAATAAACTCCAAACCATGTTAAAAATGGATGCTGTGCGTCTGGGGGTGTTTAGTATACAAAGTTGCTAGGCAGCTAACTAATCACCCACTGGGCACAGATGTCAGTTGAACGTCTAGTTTTGATTGACATTTGGTTGAGTTGTCAACTAACGTGAATTTAAAGTGAAAAAATGCACTATGTCATTGGATTTAGGTTAAAAGTTGGGTGAAAAAAAGACAAAATGCCCTAACTGTATGTTGATGATTTTTTCCACATTGATTCAACATCAGCACATTTATTTTTGTGGTTGAAATGACATGGAAACGATGTTGATTCAAGCAGTTTTTGCCCAGTGGGCAGACATTTACTGAATTCCAAATCAATCTCCAGTTCTCCTCAACTCTCCTCCAGGCACTCCTTTAGTTCTGGAAGGTGCATATAGGATAACATGGTAGTTGCTTTACTTTGCTGTTTAATTGGATGGGTGATATTTTTCCATATCCTAAGGGGCAGAGGTCGATTGGGATTTCAGTGAAAGTCTTCCATATTGTGTCTGTAATTGTGCTTAAAGTCTCTGAGATGTAGTGGGTCTTTCTGTCCAACAGGCCTGGGGGTTAGTAAGTGATACAGTGATATGACCAATATGTTACGAATTCCCTGCCAGAGACTCTTAGCACACCATATCACAGCTTTCTCACAGCCCTCTCTTTCTAACTTCTGCAGTAGGCTACCCTCCCCCACTGGAACCAAGCAGGCCAGGGGGGTCATAAACTGGCCCTTCACACCTAGGACACTGGCCAACGATTTGTTGCTAGGGGTCATGGTTGCCAGGGGCCTTATGACTCTGTGGGGTCATCACAGGCAGTCAGCTTGGGTCCCAGATCACAAACTCTACTTCAAGCAGTCACAGAGAGAGCAGCAAGCTCATCTCTGTCCTGCACAACAACTGCTGGACTCATATCTCTGAGCTTGTGGGATAGTGTGCGTGCAGAGTGAGTTGTGCGATATTTGTATATTGTTCTTCGTAGTTGATACTATTGTTGCATAATGTCTTTGTCTATAGCTGTATTGTAATATGTCAGGTAGCATATATACTGAACAAAAATATAATATAAAGTGTTGGTCTCATGTTTCATGAAATGAAATAAAAGTTTCCAGAAATGTTTCATTCGCACAAAAATCTTATTTCTCTCAAATTTTGTGCACAAATTTGTGTACATCCCTGTTACTGAGCATTTCTCCTTTGCCAAGATAATCCATCTACCTGACAGGTGGGGCATATCAAAAAGCTGATTAAACAGCATGACCATTACACAGGTGCACCTTGTGCTGGGGACAATAAAAGGCCACTCTAAAATGTGCAGTCACACAACACAATGCCACAGATGTCTCAACTTTTGAGGGAGGGTGCAATTGGCTTGCTGACTACAGGAATATCCACCAGCACTGTTGCCAAATAATTGAATGTTCATTTATCTACCATAAACGTTGTTTTAGAGAATTTGGCAGTACGTCCAACTGTCCTCACAAACGCAGACCACGTGTAACCACACCAGCCCAGGAGCTCCACATCTGGCTTCTTCACCTGTGGGATCATCTGAGACCAGCCACCCGGACAGCTGATGAAACTGTGCGTTTGCACAACTGAATATTTTCTGCACAAACTGTCAGAAATCGTCTCTGGGAATCTCATCTGCTTGCTCGTCGTCCTCACTGAAGCCCATTGTTGTGCCATTCATCCACCGCCATCACCTCATGTTTCAGCACGATAATACACATGTCGCAAGGATCTGTACACAACTCCTGCAAGCTGAAAATGTCCCAGTGCTTCCATGGCCTGCATACTAACCAGACATGTCACCCATTGAGCATGTTTGGGATGCTCTGAATGGATGTGCACGACAGCGTGTTCCAGTTCCCGCCAACATCCAACAACTTCAAACAGACATTAAAGAGGAGTGGGACAACATTCCATAGGCCATAAGCAACTGTCTGATCAAATCTACGCAAAGGAGATGTGTCACTCTGCATGAGGCAAATGGTGGTCACACCAGATACTGACTGGTTTTCTGATCCACAACCCTACCTTTTTTTTAACCCTTAGCCTACAATTTCCAGAAATCGAATTAACATAATAAAACAATCCCCATCAAAATCTGTTTGTTTAAGCTAGAGATATCAGTTTTGTTTGCAAGTGGTCAATCCACCGCATCTGCCAATATCCCCCTCCTGCATCTGTGGTGAAAGGTGGCAGAGCTGGAGCGGTGTTTGTCAGAGCATGAGGCATCCTGAAAATCGGTCTTCTCGCAAAAATGTCTGTAAAGTTTGAATTGCCAACAAATGATTATGACCACTCTATTGAAAGAACACACTGGTGTTCTCCATTTTGCTCAAGGAAGCCCACAAACCCCACAAGACTCGTCTGACGTCGGAACAGCCGATTCTGCCAACTTCTGTCTATAGTGTCAAAATGGTTTGGGCTACACACTAATATAACCACTCTGTGGACAGCTGAGACTCTCACAAACATACCGGTGTTCTCCATTTTTCTCTAGGACACAAGCCTCACAACACTCTTCTGAAGGTCCCTGGTACCAGTTCAATTTGTTTATGGAAAATAAGGAGATATTTTGCCAAATTCAATGTTTCATCCAATATTTTTTAATATATTTTTGATACCTCAAGGGGTCTTAAATTCGAAATCAAATAGCTAAATGATCTTTGATATGATCCTCTCCCCTTGCTTAGACACGGTTTAGACTAGGGTTACGGTATCTGTGACCATCAGATGCATATCTGTATTCACATTCATGAGAAATCCATAGATTAGGGCCTAATGAATGTATATCAATTGACTGATTTCCTCCTATGAACCGTAACTCAGTAACATCTTTGAAATTGTTGCATGTTGCGTTTATATTTTTGTTCAGAGTACATTTTCATCCTTCCCTTGATAATATCCTTGTTGGTCTACTTGTGCTATCAGTTATAGTGTTGTGTACAGGGGATTCATTACCTCTGTTTCTTCTGTTTCTCAACCACTACCATTCAACTACCTTTGCATGTACATTTCGTGTGTGTGTGCGTGCGTGCGTGCGTGCGTGCGTGCGTGCGTGCGTGTGTGTGTGTGTGTGTGTGTGTGTGTGTGTGTGTGTGTGTATGTGTGTGTGTGTGTGTGTGTGTGTGTGCGTGCGTGCGTGTGTGTTTGTGCTTGTGTCAATAAAGTATCCTGGTGTGTAAATGAGGTTGCATCATTCCCCTCTTACCGAGGGAGGTGCTAGTGGGTCACAGATCAGCCCAAACGGAGTTGCTCTCTTTCTCAACACATGCCCTGAAGGTTGGAACCAAAAAGACTCAGGAAGAGATCCTGTTCCCCCCACTCTGTCTCTGGTCTAGGGACATAATTATGATGAATCAGATCATAGTTTGTAATCTATCAATGTTATGGAGATTCATATGTTTAAGGTAATGGTAAGATAATGACTAAATGATTTATACTTTAAAATTAATGTTAAGGCAATAACCAACAGTATTCCATCCTGTCACTGGATAATGGAGTGAGATGTATTTGAATCATAAGACTAGAATTGTGCATAGAAAAAGAAGAACTGTTTTTTTATTTTATCTTTATTTAACTAGGCAAGTCAGTTAAGAACAAATTCTTATTTTCAATGACGGCCTAGGAACAGTGGGTTAACTGCCTGTTCAGGGGCAGAATGACAGATTTAAACTTGCAACCTTCCGGTTATTAGTCCAACGCTCTAACCACTAGGCTACCCTGCCGCCCCAGACAAGGAACTGTGGCAGACCACATGTGACCACTGTGAAACTAATAACAGGGAAGGAGGTCTCTCCACCCAGGGAGGGGAGAAACCGTTAGGCTTGCAGTAGATTATGTAACATGTTGCAAGATATGATAAGCAATGTATATGTTGGAGTAGACCTGTAAAAAGCATTGACAGTGTTAGAGAAGAGGGGCATTTATAAGGGGTATGGGGTATAGTATGACCAAATGTGAGGTATAAAAGGCTATGTGCATTGTATGATTTTCAGAGCTCTCGTAAATAAACATTCTGGCTATTGTAGGCTGGGACTCTGTCTGTTTCATTCAACTAGAATCTTACAAATTCTGGGTTGCAGACTGAGCAGTTTAATTGAGGTTCAGTTTATGAACATTGAGAACATGATTCTCTTAACAATCAAGTCATCTTACTGCTCCCCGATGATGCTCTAGGTGCTGCATGTGTGGAGTACTGCACGTCTGCACATGACAGGGGTGTATCATACACGTATCTATGCAGCATTCTCAGTTATCTACCTTGTATTATCATACTCAGCCCGATACTTGAGTCACTAGGACATTGGCACACACACACACACACACACACACGCACAGACACACACACACACACGCACAGACACACACACACAGACACACGCACACGCACACACACACACACACACACACACACACACACACACACACACACACACACACACACACACACACACGCACAGACACACACACACGCACAGACACACACACACACACAGACACACGCACACGCACACGCACAGACACACACACAGACACACAGACACGCACACACACACACACACACGCACACACACACAGACACACGCACACGCACACAGACACACACACACACACACCGTTTGAGATATGTACTATTTGAGTTTGAGCATGTTCATACATGTGAACCAGACTGGTTCAACATCCCTCCCACTCACATCCCCACTTCTTTACCCTTGTTTATATCATATCTTCCCACATAGCCTAAATAAATAATATACTGTACATCTTCCCATATATTAATTCATTCACTTTTTTCACACACAAACGCAGTTCCAATTACATGCAGCTTCCTCAGTGTTCCATGTTGTCCTGTGGGATAATCCTCTGACAGGTGTTTCTGGCCACAACTCCATACTCCCTGTCTCACCACTGGTCTGGTCCAACACCCGTCCAACAGAAGACCACACACAGACACTCATAAGGGCTTTTCTCTCTCTCCTACTCCTGTCTCCTACCCCTTTTCTTTCTATCTCTGTCTAGTTTGATGGGGTGATAAGGGGTGAGGTTGGTTGGGGAGGGGAGTATTGTTGGGGGGGGGGGTATTGAGGGGTGAGGTTGGTTGGGGTGTGGGGGGTATTGAAGGCTGAGGTTGTATACAGTATGTAACAGAGCTATTGAGGGGTGAGGTTGGTTGGGGAGTGGGGGGTATTGAAGGCTGAGGTTGTATACAATATGTAACAGAGCTATTGAGGGGTGAGGTTGGTTGGGGAGTGGGGGATATTGAAGGCTGAGGTTGTATACAGTATGTAACAGAGCTATTGAGGGGTGAGGTAGGGTGAGTCAGAAAGGGATTGAGTTAGGGTGAGGGCAACAGAGGATTAGTCAATGCACCCACCTCCTCTCCAGGTGCTAGGGGCTCTCTGCATTGCTGAGTGAGTGGAATACCAGATTTACCTGATAAAACCCATAAAACCACTCTGAGGAATGACTAGTTTGATTGTGTCAAAGTGAGATGTGTCTAAGACATTACATTTGCAGACAAATAAGATATATTCATTGACATTAGCCTACTGTTCATTTATAGTGGGTCTAGTTGTTGTTATGTTAGTAGCAAATAGCCCAGTCAGTGGTGGTCAATGTCGTTTATGATGGACATGGACAGACAGTGGCACATTCAATACCGCCTTACACACTCTTGACAGCATCTAGTTTATCTAGGCTGTAGTCATTAGTCCAACAGTTGCAAACAGAGGATGATGGTCCTCCCCTTCCTCCTCTGAGGAGCCTTCACTGAGCCCATTGCAATTCAGTCTAAGCAGGAGTGGCATTACCTCCACATAGAGGTCTCTCTCTCTTTCTGTCGCTCTCTCTATCTCGCGCGCGCTCTTATCACTCGCGCGCTGTGCAGCTGAACTACGGCGTTGGCAGAGAATATAAAAAAATCTGCCTCTTTGCTTCAAACGTTGGAAGAATATTTTGGAACGGAAATCAGAGGAGGTACTGTAATAATTTGTTTACCTTCCAAGCGAATGTGAATTATTTTGTAAATGGCATGCTCCTGTAGTCGCATAGCAATGAATAGTTCAGAGGGAAACGGATCGATGGTACCGGGCGAATGCTGTTGCTTGCAGAGCAGCCACCTGCGCTAAACATAAGCTCTGCGTTGTCTGTCTATCGACGCAGCAGTACTAGTAGACGACATGGTTCTGTAGGCAAAGCCTACTGCTTTCAATAGCCGATTTTGTGTTGGTGATTGTGTTGTTAGTTTTTTAAATGTTGGAATTCAGTTTGATGATGTAGGCTAGAATTCGTGGAGGACGCAATAGCCTAATGGAAACATTGCCTATTTGAGTTACAGTTGTTGGATATGTTTATGCGGCGATACATCTATACGAAACATTATATGTGTTCAGGCTGCTTGGGAAAAAGAATGAGAAAGACGGTGTCGGTCGATAGATCGACGGTTGGGCGCGTGGATGGACAGATGTGAGAAGGGGATTTGGAGGGAGGAGGGGAATCACGCGGGGATAATACTGTGACGTTCTGCATGTGATGTGTTCTCTAGACAAGTTTGTGTTATATATTTCTTTCTCTCTCTCTCTCTCTCTCCCTCTCTCTCTCTCCCTCTCTCTCTCTCTCTCTCTGCATAACGCAAGGCTGACAGGCTGTCACAAGCAAGCGTGTGCACGTTGGATAATATGGATTATATGAGAAAGTATTTAAGAGTATTGGCTGAACAGCATTGGTTGTACTTGTACTTGAAATAATACTGAAAATGTGTTTTCGACGCGTGTGAGTGTGGAGGCTAAGGGGGGAGAGAGAGCGAGAGAGAGAGATGGCTTGGTATCAGCAGATGTTGACACACCACGGTGTCCCCTTCTCCACCGTCTGCCATTTGGAAGTTAAGACACCAATCACACTCCGACCGACAGTGAAAACAATTCACCCGCCCACACGTTTCCCTGAACGGATGGCATGAGTAGTGAGCTGAACGCAGAACCCTGATTTGTTATAATCAAAGACATACAGATGAATCATGATCACTGCACTGAGTTTTCATTAGGCTGCCTAGTTCTCATTTCTGTATATCTAGTCTGTTTTACAGTTACTTCTTCAAGTTAGCTTATCGAGATGATATCTATTTTACTAGGTATATTATTAGTCTTCACTGTGAGAATATCCCATTGGGCACACAATGGTTGAATCAACGTTCTTTCCACCATTTCAATGAAATTAGGTTGAACTAAGGTGGAATAGAAGTTGAATTGATGTCTGTGTCAAGTGGGATCTTTATGAGAGAGAGTTGCATGCTGAAAAAGGCTAGTGCAGTCTGTCAGCACCATGGACAGTGCATCATGCTGATTCAGCAGGGATCACGATAGGGAAGGCTATAGCAGGTTAAAACATGATGGTGCTTGTACAGTATCCAGCCCTCCAGAGTTACCTCTGGAGAGTTACCTCCAGAGTTTTCAGGAGCGTCAGGTGCGGTGCCTGGTTGGAACTAAACCTTGCGGCACTCCAGGCCCGGGTCAACCCAGGGTTACCTATGCTACCCCCTGCTCCAGCCCCTGATCATGACCCATCCACTTTGGTGAATGGACCATAGGCCAGAGGGCTTTGGCTTTTCATCCAGTCAGCCAGTGTTGAATGTTAGGCCCATTAGCTTTTTATGACCCCAAATTGCAGCCAGACAGGCCCCTACGAACCTGCTAACATAACCACATAGATAGAGCCCCCTACGACCCTACTAACATAGCCACATAGATACAGCCCCCTACGACCCTGCTAACATAACCACATAGATAGAGCCCCCTACGGCTTTGCTAACATAACCATATAGATAGAGTCCCTATGGCTCTGCTAACATAACCACATAGATAGAGCCCCCTACGACCCTGCTAACATAACCACATAGATAGAGTCCCCTACGACCCTGCTAACATAACCACATAGATAGAGCCCCCTACGACCCTGCTAACATAACCACATAGATAGAGTCCCCTACGACCCTGCTAACATAACCACATAGATAGAGCCCCCTACGACCGTGCTAACATAACCACATAGATAGAGTCCCCTACGGCTCTGCTAACATAACCACATAGATAGAGTCCCCTACGGCTCTGCTAACATAGCCACATAGATAGAGTCCACTACGGCTCTGCTAACATAACCACATAGATAGATCCCGCTACGACCCTGCTAACATAGCCACATAGATAGAGCCCCCTACGACCCTGCTAACATAACCACATAGATAGAGTCCCCTACGACCCTGCTAACATAGCCACAGAGATAGATCCCCTAACGACCCTGCTAACATAACCACATAGATAGAGCCCCCTACGGCTCTGCTAACATAGCCACATAGATAGAGCCCCCTACGACCCTGCTAACATAACCACATAGATAGAGTCCCCTACGACCCTGCTAACATAGCCACAGAGATAGATCCCCCTACGACCCTGCTAACATAACCATATAGATAGAGTCCCTACGACCCTGCTAACATAACCACATAGATAGAGTCCCCTACGACCCTGCTAACATAACCATATAGATAGAGTCCCCTACGACCCTGCTAACATAACCATATAGATAGAGTCCCTACGGCTCTGCTAGCATAACCATATAGATAGAGCCCCCTACGACCCTGCTAACATAACCATATACATAGAGTCCCCTACAGCTCTGCTAACATAACCACATAGATAGAGTCCCTATGGCTCTGCTAACATAACCACATAGATAGAGTCCCTACGGCTCTGCTAACATAACCACATAGATAGAGTCCCCTACGACCCTGCTAACAGAACCACATAGATAGAGTCCCCTACGACCCTGCTAACATAACCACATAGATAGAGCCCCCTACGGCTCTGCTAACATAGCCACATAGATAGAGCCCCCTACGACCCTGCTAACATAACCACATAGATAGAGCCCCCTACGACCCTGCTAACATAACCACATAGATAGAGCCCCCTACGGCTCTGCTAACATAGCCACATAGATAGAGTCCCCTACGACCCTGCTAACATAACCACATAGATAGAGCCCCCTACGGCTCTGCTAACATAGCCACATAGATAGAGTCCCCTACGACCCTGCTAACATAACCACATAGATAGAGCCCCCTACGGCTCTGCTAACATAGCCACATAGATAGAGCCCCCTACGACCCTGCTAACATAACCACATAGATAGAGCCCCCTACGGCTCTGCTAACATAGCCACATAGATAGAGTCCCCTACGGCTCTGCTAACATAGCCACATAGATAGAGTCCCCTACGACCCTGCTAACATAACCACATAGATAGAGTCCCCTACGACCCTGCTAACATAACCACATAGATAGAGCCCCCTACGGCTCTGCTAACATAACCACATAGATAGAGCCCCCTACGGCTCTGCTAACATAACCACATAGATAGAGTCCCCTACGGCTCTGCTAACATAGCCACAGAGATAGAGCCCCCTACGGCTCTGCTAACATAACCACATAGATAGAGCCCCCTACGACCCTGCTAACATAACCACATAGATAGAGCCCCCTACGACCCTGCTAACATAACCATATAGATAGAGCCCCCTATGACCCTGCTAACATAGCCACAGAGATAGAGCCGCCTACGGCTCTGCTAACATAACCACATAGATAGATCCCCCTATGACCCTGCTAACATAACCACATAGATAGAGTCCCCTACATCTCTGCTAACATAACCACATACAGTGCATTCGGAAAGTATTCAACGACTACAAAATATTTCTAAATATTACCAGTAAACTTTGCCAAAACATTTCAAACTACTTTTGTAATACAACTTTAGGTATTTTTTCATGTAAATAATCGATCAAATTGAAGACGGGATGATCTGTGTTCAATACAGGAAGAAAACAAACTGAAGCATGCTTTCTGGTCACGCGCCTCTATCCAACAGTACCATTCAAGTGACCCTTGTTCAAGATGGCCGTACTTCTTCATTACACAAAGGAATAACCTCAACCAATTTCTAAAGACTGCTGACATCCAGTGGAAGCGATAGGAACTGGATTCCCAATGAAAATTAATTGAAAAGAGAGTGACCTCCAAAAAAATACATCTGAAGGGTTTGTCATCGGGGTTTCGCCTGCTAAATAAGTTCTGTTATACTCACAGACATGATTCAAACAGTTTTAGAAACTTCAGAGTGTTTCCTATCCAAATCTACTAATAATATGCATATCTTATATTCTGGGGACGAGTAGCAGGCAGTTGAATTTGGGCATGCATTTCATCCGGACGTGAAAATACTGCCCCCTGTCACCAAAAACAAGGACATTTCTAAGTGACCCAAAACTTTTGAACGGTAGTGTAAATATATAATGACAGAATTGCTTGATGATAGGTGCCAGTTGTTTACTGTCAAGCCAGACAACATATTATAGCAACTTTGGTTTTAGAAGTGGGGGTACATAATATTTATTTTTTACTTACATTTTCTATCCAGTCGGATAAACATGCCAAACCGCTCGGAGGTGTCTGCATGGTCCTAAAGCACACCGTTGCCTTGTTTTGTATCACATTCCAATGATAAAACTGGGGGGGACAAAAATGCTATTTCATAATGTGGGGGGGACATGTCCCCCCATCCCCAGTGAAAGTTGTGTCCCTGTATTACAGATATATTTCAGAGATGGAATGTAAATATTTCATTGATATATCAAGGCCCTGAGAGCAATTAGAAAAATATTTTTTGACATTTCTATTAAGAACAATCACAGTAACGGTAATACAAATTAGACAGCAGTGTGACAGAACCTGACAATAATTACAGGTGTTACTGGTGTTGTCGAGAACTGCTACCCACGCACCGTGAGGTGATTCAAAGTGTGTGTGTTGTGTGTGTGTGTGTGTGTGTGAATTCATTCCCGTCCTACACACACTGAGTAGTGATTGCGTGTGCCGGTGACATTCCCAGTCTGTTGCAGTAATTGAGGTCTGATTGAGTAATAGGTGGTGTGTGTGTGACTGTGTGTGTGTGTGACTGTGTGCATGTGTACACCATACATGCATCTGTGTGATCTGTGTGAGTGTGTCTTTGTGTGTTTTTATGTCAGTGTGTGTGTGTGTCTGTGTGCATGTGTGCACCGATGCATGTGTCTGTGTGAGTGTTTGGCTGTGTGTTTATGTGAGTGCGTGAGTGAGTGAGTGTGTGTCTGTGTGAGTGTGTGTGTATGAGTATGTGTGTGTGTTACTGTAGGTTAGGAGGTCTGATTGAGTTGCTAGTGGTCTGGTGATTGAGGTTGGTAGTGGGAGGTGTGACAGACAGCATGTGTGAGGAGCCACTATCTGTGTCCGTGTAAATGTGTGTGTGTGTGTGTGTGTGTGTGTGTGCGTGCGTGCGTGTGTACGTGTGTGTGTGTGCGTGTGCGCGCGTGTGTGTGTGTGTGTGTGTGTGTGTGTGTGTGTGTGTGCACCAGTCCTGTCACCGGTGTGCCACGGTGCTTATACTGGTATGTTGGTAGAGACGATGAAGTGGTGTTTGTTGTGTGAGAGTGTGTGGGTTGTTGACAGGAAGGTGTTAAGGTTGCCTACTGGTAGCAGACTGGTGACAACACTCCGACCCTGTCCAAGTCTGGCACAAAGACTTGTATGTGTGTTTCTGTGTGTAGGTATGTTTGATTGTGTGGGTGTGGGTGTGTGTGTGTGTGTGTGTGTGTGTGTGTGGAGGAACCCTGTACAAGTCTAGCACAAAGCCTTGTATGTGTGTTTCTGTGTGTAGGTATGTTTGAGTGAGTGTGTGTGTGTGTGTGTGTGTGTGTGAGTGTGTGTGTGTGTGTGTGTGTGTGTGTGTGTGTGTGTGTGTGTGTGTGTCCATGTCTGAGGATGTCAGGAGAGGATGTCAGGAGATGACATGCAAACCGGCCACTAGGGGCACCAGTGAGAGCTGTTACCTTCAAGTAGGTTTTGGTTTTGCTAGGGCGTTGTGGATGTAAGCATCTGCCTCTGGTTCCAATGCTTGCATGTTCAATTCCAGCAATAAAAAGTTGTTTTTTTATATTTTTGTTTAAAGCCTTGCCCAAACCTTAATCCTTACCTTAACCATTTGGAGTTAATGCCTAACCTTAATAATTCAGTGTTAATGCCTAAACGTAACCTTGGAACAATATAGAGAAGTAACCAAACTTTTCGAAATTTGACGTTTGGAACAACTTAGAAATGTGACATTTGAGAAACATGGATGAACGTCTAATTCTGACGTGAGACTGTGAGAGCTAGTTAGTGTCAAGAGGGGGCACCATCTGGCATCCTCTCTGCTCCATGCCAGCTACCCCCTCCTCCACTCCTCCTCCTCCAATGAGGAGAGGGAGATAGAGAGGGAGGGGAGGGTAGAGAGTGAGGAGAGAGGGAGAGAGGAGAGGGTACAGAGAGAGGAGAGAGGGAGGGGAGGGTAGAGAGTGAGGAGAGAGGGAGGGGAGAGTAGAGAGTGAGGAGAGAGGGAGAGAGGAGCGATGAAGGGGAGGGTAGTGGATAGAAGAAGGGTAGTGGATAGAACAATGGAGAGGGAGAGTTAGTGGTATTTCTAGAAATCTATTTCCCTCTGCCATTTTTGTAGCGCCTCTGTCGCATTTTCCACTGACTGTCCTGTACACAGTGCACAAAACACACTCAAACAAACACATATGAGCATGCAAACATAAATCTACCGACACACCCACCCAACGCATGCATGCATGCACGCACACACACACACACATACACACAAGCAGAGGGGATTTTGGAATAATGCCTTGGGTTTTTTGTACTGCCCCAGTTTCGTTTGGCATCTGTGCTGCACACTCATCTCTCTCTCGCTCTCTCTCTCTCTCTCTCTCTCTCTCTCTCTCTCTCTCTCTCTCTCTCTCTTTTTCACTCTCTCTTTCTCTCTCTTCTGCTGTCAGACACAGATGCACACACATATTGGTATCTGTGCCAAGATCTGGGCATAAATATTTTAGCCCTGTCACCCACAGCAGCTGGGATTGCACTGTAAACATAATCTCTGTGTTTCTGCATTTGTACTGTATGCGTGTGTGTGTGTGTGTGTGTGTGTGTGTGTGTGTGTGTGTGTGTGTGTGTGTGTGTGTGTGTGTGTGTGTGTGTGTGTGTGTGTGTGTGTGTGTGTGTGTGTGTGCTGTAGCTACCAGTCCCTCAGAGGAGAGGATTTTAGCTCCTTCATTCTATCTAAGCAGACTGGTATTGTCCAACTGTAGTTGTAATAAGACAGAATGACTCTTCTCCCCTCTCCCCTCAGTGGGTTTGTATGTGTGTCTGTATGTGTGTGTTCATACGTGTCTGTATGTGTGTGTTTGCGGTCTGCATTTGTGGTGTATGTGTTTTTGTGCAGGTGTGCATATCTGTCAGTATGCATGTGTGGTGTGTGTGTTTTCGTTTAATATATTGTAATTCAGAGTGCTTTATAATGACATGTGTAGGGACTTAAGTGGTTTTGTTTTGATGTGAATTTTCCCTTGCATATTCATGGACTTCTAACTCTCTAAATGTGAGATGTTGACTAAACTTTGACGAGTGCAGCAGTAACCAATATGTCCTAATTTCATAGATTTGAGTAGACATTCAGCAGCTTGTTACCAGGGTATTCATTAGGCACCAAAACGGAGAAAAAACTGACTGAAACAGGGAGGTTTACCTGCACTTGACCAATCAGAAACACTTATTTTCATTTTCTGTTGCAAAATGTTTTGAAACCTTTTTCTGTTTCGTGCCATAATGAGTACAACCCTGTATGACAACAAGTTCACATCTTGACAACTATATCAAAAGAACAGACACAGAGAAAGGCTTGGATGACAATACACATTTAGTTAGCAATACAGAACAACTGGCAACAGGGGGCAGCTAAAATGTTCCAAACACCTGTTTTGACCTAGAAAATACCCTCACACTTTATACAGATTCTCTACAAAACTTTGCCATAAAATTGAATGGGAATTGAGAGGCTGTCACATTCATTTTGATATTGTCAGTAAGTTGGATCTTTTCCGCCCATTAGGGCTAATTCAGATAGAGACACACACACCAGCTAACACACAGACGGATCTGGTTACACAGAGTTCACACCACTACATCTGTGAAAACATCTGTGTACCAAGGCCCATACCCAAGTGGACCTCTAGACCCTACACCCTTTGCACTTGAGATTAATTGATTGATATAAGCGATATGGGGACTGTTCTACCTTGCCTATTAGAGGGCAAAGTGGAACTATTACCAAATTGATTGCACCTGTTAAATCATCTCAGATTTCCACAAGTGCATAGACCATAGAGTCTAGCTGTCCATTTAGGATTTGGGCCAAATACAGTCAGTGGCCAAAACGCACATTAAATATCACTCTTAAACCATGGAGAAGCACTAGTCTCTGTGCTATTAGTGACATTTGCCATTTGACATCCCTCTAACACAGAATCAGTCAGTTCTCAACAGCTAGTTTTAAGAAGTAGTCCTTCAAGAAGGAGAACCATAGAATTCAGGTCCCCGGTGCAACAAATGGTTGGAAAACACTTAATATAGACACCTCTTTTATGATAGGCTATGTAGTGGTAACGCTCAGAGACACTGACAGACAGACAGAGAGAGAGAGAGAGAGAGAGAGAGAGAGAGAGAGAGAGAGAGAGAGAGAGAGAGAGAGAGAGAGAGAGAGAGAGAGAGAGAGAGAGAGAGAGAGAGAGAGAGAGAGAGAGAGAGAGAGAGAGAGAGAGAGAGAGAGAGAGAGAGAGAGAGAGAGAGAGAGAGAGAGAGAGAGAGAGAGAGAGAGAGAGAGAGAGAGAGAGAGAGAGAGAGAGAGAGAGAGAGCGAGAGAGAACAAGAGAGAGACAGGGAAAGAAAGAGAGAGAATGACAGAGAGAAAAGAGAGAGAAATGGAGCCCAATGGGATGTTTCTTGAGTTGTAACAGCTCACCTCCTGTGCGTGGGGATTGGCTACTTGGCAGATCTATACACCCTGTGGAGAACTTTACAGTACACAATGCAACAAAAGCCCAGCCAACCATGGGCCTTAGCCTGGCTAGCCTCTACATCAACCAGTCATCTGTTGTTTATCAGAGACCAGACATGAGTTCTGCTTGGCCACCTGCTTGTGTTTTCCATTTATCCTGAACAACAATCCTTCATGCAAGGTGTGCTTGTGCTGTGTTTTGGCTCTGCATGTGGTCGGTGTTACTCTGTTGGTCCCAGATCTGTTTGTGCCGTCTTGCCAATGACCATGCGAGTTGGCAAGACAGCACAGACAGATCTGGGACCAGGCTACGTTTGTGTGCGTCTAAGTAGACTAGTGCTGATCCCAATTATTCGACTGGTCGATTGTTTGGTTGATAGGCTGTTGGAGGACCAATATTTTTTTGTCAAGCAGTAGCAAATATATACAGTATATACATGGAAAGAAAATATCAATGCAACATGTAAAGAAAAATAGTGTTGGTCCCATGTTTCATGAGCTGAAATTAAAGATGCCAGAAATCTTCCACACGCACAAAGAGCTTATTTCTCTAAAATGTTTTTGCACAAATTTGTTTACATCATTGTTGGTGAGCATTTCTTCTTTGCCAAGATATTCCTTCCACCAGGCAGGTGTGGCATATCAAGAAGCTGATTAAACAGCATGCTCATTACATAGGTGCACCTTGTGCTGGGGACAATAAAAGGCCACTCGAAAATGTGCAGTTTTGTCACACAACACAATACCACAGATGTCTTTTGAGTGAGCGTGCAATTGACTTAATGACTGCAAGAATTCCCAGCAGAGCTGTTGCCAGAGAATGTAATGTAAACTTCTCTACCATAAGCCACCTCCAACTTCATTTTGGAGAATTTGGCAGTATGTCCTACCGGCCTCACAACCGTAGTCCACGTGTATGGAGTCGTGTGTGCGAGAGGTTTGCTGATGTCAATGTTGTAACCAGAGTGCCCCATGGTGGTGGCGCTGTTATGGTATGTGCAGGCATAAGCTACAGAGATACCCTGACGAGATCCATTGTCATGCCATTCATCCTCCTCCATCACCTCACCTCATGTTTCAGCATGATAATACACGGCCCCATGACGCAAGGATCTGTACACAACTCCTGCAAGCTGAAAATGTCCTAGTTCTTCTACGGCCTGCATACTCACCACACACCACCCATTAAGCATGTTTGGGATGCTCTGGATCGATGTGTAGGACAGCGTGTTCCAGTTCCCGTCAATATCCAGCAACTTTGCACAACCATTGAAGAGGAGTGGGACAACATTCCACAGGCCACATTCAACAGCCTGATCAACTCTATGTAAAGGAGATGTGTCACTCTGCATGAAGCAAATGGTGATCACACCAGATACTGACTGGTTTTCTGATCCATGCCCCTCCCCTTTTTTAAGGTATCTGTATTCCCAGTCATGTGAAATCCATAGATTAGGACCTAATGAATTTATTTCAATTGACTGATTTCCTTCTATGAACTGTAACTCAGTCAAATCTTTGAAGTTGTTGCATGTTTGTTCAGTGTACACAGTATATATACAGTATATATATATATATATATATATATATATATATATATATATGTATATATATATATATATATATATATATACAGTGCCTTGCGAAAGTATTCGACCCCTTGAACATTGCGACCTTTTGCCACATTTCAGGCTTCAAACATAAAGATATAAAACTGTATTTTGTTGTGAAGAATCAACAACAAGTGGGACACAATCATGAAGTGGAACGACATTTATTGGATATTTCAAACTTTTTTAACAAATCAAAAACTGAAAAATTGGGCGTGCAAAATTATTCAGCCCCCTTAAGTTAATACTTTGTAGCGCCACCTTTTGCTGCGATTACAGCTGTAAGTCGCTTGGGGTATGTATGTCTCTATCACTTTTGCACATCGAGAGACAGAACATTTTTCCCATTCCTCCTTGCAAAACAGCTTGAGCCGGCGTAAAGAGGCCAGTGTAAAGAGGCTAGCACTGGAGTAATATGATCAATTTTTTTGGTTCTAGTCAGGATTCTAGCAGCC
>NC_143033.1:88631128-88638628 GCF_057628025.1 Oncorhynchus mykiss
CCCCCTCTCCCCTTTCTCCCCCTGACTGTGGCTGGCATTCAGACAATGAGATCACCATGGCGATATCTGTCTGCCTGTCTGTCACCGCAGAGTTGTTTGTGGTTGATGTAATGTAAGCTTTTTCTCCTTAGTTACAGGGCTTATCTAGTGAGAATACAGCAAGGACAGAGATAGATAGATAGATGTATTTGACCATTTAAAACACAATACAACCACACATGTGGATAATGCATTTACCTATTTAAAATATAAAATATTTTTATTATGATTATTATTTTATTTTTTTCCCACCTGGAATTATAGCAGCTAACACCCCTGAACGCACAGCCTCTAATCTGCGGCCTGCTAGCTATCTAAAGCACATTGGACTGCTGGCTTAAGAGGCCCTTCGGGCATATTTCTTCGGCTACTATACATATTTTGCCAATTGGCCTGGTTTACCACACGGAGCCCTGCTGATCCGTCCGCTGATGTAACTGCACGAGGGGGGCACAACAGACTTCCCTCCGTCGCGTCATCCCTCTAAGGCCTTTCTGTTAGCCTGCTAGCCCTGTGCCGCTAGCTGCCTGAAGCCACGCACTGGACTTGAATGATCACCCGGCTACGCATGCCTTTCCCTAACGTCACCATGCCGTGTCGATTGCTGTTCTGGTTTGTAACTATTGTTTTATTTCACTGTAGAGCCTCTAGCACTGCTCAACACGCATCGGCTAACAATTTAGTTCCACCCCTCCACACACGCAGTGACATCACCTGGTTTAAATGCTATTTCTAGAGACAATATCTCTTACATTATCACTATATGCACAGATTTACCCCCACTGTATTCACATCCTACTATACCTTTGTCTGTACATTATGCCTTGAATATATTCTACCGTGCCCAGAAATCTGCTCCTTTTACTCTCTGTTCTGAACGTACTAGGCGTCCAGTTCTGTTAGCCTTTAGCCGTACCCTTATCCTACTCCTCCTCTGTTCCTCTGGTGAAAAACTACTTCCGGCGCCGACAGAGATGGCCGCCTCGCTTCGCGTTCCTAGGAAACTATGCAGTTTTTTGTTTTTTTTTACGTGTTATTTCTTACATTAGTACCCCAGGTCATCTTAGGTTTCATTACATACAGTCAAGAAGAACTACTGAATATAAGATCAGCGTCAACTCACCATCAGTACGACCAAGAATATGTTTTTCGCGACGCGGATCCTGTGTTCTGCCTTACAAACAGGACAACGGAGCGGATCCCATGCAGCGACCCAAAAAAACGACTCGAAAAAGAGGGAAACGAGGCGGTCTTCTGGTCAGACTCCGGAGACGGGCACACCGTGCACCACTCCCTAGCATTCTTCTTGCCAATGTCCAGTCTCTTGACAACAAGGTTGATGAAATCCGAGCAAGGGTAGCATTCCAGAGGGACATCAGAGACTGTAACGTTCTTTGCTTCACGGAAACGTGGCTCACTGGAGAGACGCTATCCGAGGCGGTGCAGCCAACGGGTTTCTCCACGCATCGCGCAGACAGAAACAAACATCTTTCTGGTAAGAGGAGGGGCGGGGGCGTATGCCTTATGGCTAACGTGACATGGTGTGATGAAAGAAACATACAGGAACTCAAATCCTTCTGTTCACCTGATTTAGAATTCCTCACAATCAAATGTAGACCGCATTATCTACCAAGAGAATTCTCTTCGATTATAATCACAGCCGTATATATCCCCCCCCAAGCAGACACATCGATGGCTCTGAATGAACTTTATTTGACTCTTTGCAAACTGGAAACCATTTATCCGGAGGCTGCATTCATTGTAGCTGGGGATTTTAACAAGGCTAATCTGAAAACAAGACTCCCTATTTTATCAGCATATCGATTGCGCAACCAGGGGTGGAAAGACCTTGGATCATTGTTACTCTAACTTCCGCGACGCATATAAGGCCCTGCCCCGCCCCCCTTTCGGAAAAGCTGACCACGACTCCATTTTGTTGATCCCTGCCTACAGACAGAAACTAAAACAAGAGGCTCCCACGCTGAGGTCTGTCCAACGCTGGTCCGACCAAGCTGACTCCACACTCCAAGACTGCTTCCATCACGTGGACTGGGACATGTTTCGTATTGCGTCAGACAACAACATTGACGAATACGCTGATTCGGTGTGCGAGTTCATTAGAACGTGCGTTGAAGATGTCGTTCCCATAGCAACGATTAAAACATTCCCTAACCATAAACCGTGGATTGATGGCAGCATTCGCGTGAAACTGAAAGCGCGAACCACTGCTTTTAATCAGGGCAAGGTGTCTGGTAACATGACCGAATACAAACAGTGCAGCTATTCCATCCGCAAGGCTATCAAACAAGCTAAGCGTCAGTACAGAGACAAAGTAGAATCTCAATTCAACGGCTCAGACACAAGAGGCATGTGGCAGGGTCTACAGTCAATCACGGACTACAGGAAGAAATCCAGCCCAGTCACGGACCAGGATGTCCTGCTCCCAGGCAGACTAAATAACTTTTTTGCCCACTTTGAGGACCAGTGCCACTGACTCGGCCTGCAACGAAAACATGCGGTCTCTCCTTCACTGCAGCCGAGGTGAGTAAGACATTTAAACGTGTTAACCCTCGCAAGGCTGCAGGCCCAGACGGCATCCCCAGCCGCGCCCTCAGAGCATGCGCAGACCAGCTGGCCGGTGTGTTTACGGACATATTCAATCAATCCCTATACCAGTCTGCTGTTCCCACATGCTTCCCGCCCTGTGCAACTGGGTACTGGACTTCCTGACGGGCCGCCCCCAGGTGGTGAGGGTACGCAACAACATCTCCTCCCCGCTGATCCTCAACACTGGGGCCCCACAAGGGTGCATTCTGAGCCCTCTCCTGTACTCCCTGTTCACCCACGACTGCGTGGCCACGCACGCCTCCAACTCAATCATCAAGTTTGCGGACGACACAACAGTGGTAGGCTTGATTACCAACAACGACGAGACGGCCTACAGGGAGGAGGTGAGGGCCCTCGGAGTGTGGTGTCAGGAAAATAACCTCACACTCAACGTCAACAAAACTAAGGAGATGATTGTGGACTTCAGGAAACAGCAGAGGGAACACCCCCCTATCCACATTGATGGAACAGTAGTGGAGAGGGTAGCAAGTTTTAAGTTCCTCGGCATACACATCACAGAAAAACGGAATTGGTCCACTCACACAGACAGCATTGTGAAGAAGGCGCAGCAGCGCCTCTTCAACCTCAGGAGGCTGAAGAAATTTGGCTTGTCACCAAAAGCACTCACAAACTTCTACAGATGCACAATCGAGAGCATCCTGGCGGGCTGTATCACCGCCTGGTACGGCAACTGCTCCGCCCTCAACCGTAAGGCTCTCCAGAGGGTAGTGAGGTCTGCACAACGCATCACCGGGGGCAAACTACCTGCCCTCCAGGACACCTACACCACCCGATGTCACAGGAAGGCCATAAAGATCATCAAGGACATCAACCACCCGAGCCACTGCCTGTTCATCCCGCTATCACCCAGAAGGCGAGGTCAGTACAGGTGCATCAAAGCTGGGACCGTGAGACTGAAAAACAGCTTCTATCTCAAGGCCATCAGACTGTTAAACAGCCACCACTAACATTGAGTGGCTGCTGCCAACACACTGACACTGACTCAACTCCAGCCACTTTAATAATGGGAATTGATGGGAAATTATGTAAATATATACACTAGCCACTTTAAACAATGCTACCTTATATAATGTTACTTACCCTACATTATTCATCTCATATGCATACGTATATACTGTACTCTATACCATCGACTGTATCCTTATGTAATACATGTATCACTAGCCACTTTAACTATGCCACTTTGTTTACATACTCATCTCATATGTATATACTGTACTCGATACCATCTACTGTATCTTGCCTATGCTGCTCTGTACCATCACTCATTCATATATCCTTATGTACATATTCTTTATCCCCTTACACTGTGTACAAGTAGTTTTGGAATTGTTAGTTAGATTACTTGTTGGTTATTACTGCATTGTCGGAACAAGAAGCACAAGCATTTCGCTACACTCGCATTAACATCTGCTAACCATGTGTATGTGACAAATAAAATTTGATTTGATTTGATGTAGAGGTTAATCCAGGCCCTGCAGTGTCTACTTCCACTCCCATCCCCCAGGCTCTCTCATTTGTTGACTTCTGCAACCGTAAAAGCCTTGGTTTCATGCATGTTCACATTAGAAGCCTCCTCCCTAAGTTTGTTTTATTCACTGCCCTAGCACACTCCACCAATCTGGATGTTCTAGCTGTGTCTGAATCCTGGCTTAGGAAGACCACCGAAAACCTTGAAATTTCCATTCCTAACTATAAAATTTTCCGACAAGATAGAACTGCCAATTTGCAATTTAGTGCAAAGATAACCTGCAGAGTTCTGTCTTACTATCCAGGTCTGTACCCAAACAATTTGAGCTTCTACTTCTAAAAATTAACCTTTCCAGAAACAAGTCTCTCACCGTTGCCGCTTGCTATAGACAACCCTCTGCCCCTAGCTGTGCCCTCAACACCATATGTGATTTGATTGCCCCCCATTTATCTTCTGAGCTCGTGCTGCTAGGTGACCTAAACTGGGACATGCTTAACACCCAGGCCATCCTACAATCTAAGCTTGATGCCCTCAATCTCACACAACTTATCAATGAACCTACCAGATATAACCCCAAATTCGTAAACACGGGCACCCTCATAGATATCATCCTAACTAACTCACCCTCCAAATACACCTCTGCTGTTTTCAACCAAGATCTCAGCGATCACTGCCTCATTGCCTGCATCCGTAATGGGTCTGCGAGCAAACAACCACCCCTCATCACTGTCAAACGCTCCCTAAAACACTTCTGCGAGCAGGCCTTTCTAATGGACCTGGCCCGGGTATCCTGGAACGACATTGACCTCATCTCGACAGTAGAGGATGCCTGGTTATTCTTTAAAAGTGCCTTCCTCACCATCTTAAATAGGCATTCCCCATTCAAAAAAATGTAGAACCAGGAATAGTTATAGCCCTTGGTTCACTCCAAACCTGTCTGCCCTTGACCAGCACAAAAACATCCTGTGGCGTTCTGCATTAGCATCGAATAGCCTCCGCGATATGCAACTTTTCAGGGAAGTTAGGAACCAATATACACAGGCAGTTAGGAAAGCTAAGGCTAGCTTTTTTAAACAGAAATTTGCATCCTGCTGTACAAACTCAAAAAGTTCTGGGACACTGTAAAGTCCATGGAGAATAAGAGCACCTCCACCCAGCTGCCCACTGCACTGA
Organism: Oncorhynchus mykiss; assembly: GCF_057628025.1. Classification (NCBI taxonomy): domain Eukaryota; kingdom Metazoa; phylum Chordata; class Actinopteri; order Salmoniformes; family Salmonidae; genus Oncorhynchus; species Oncorhynchus mykiss. The sequence goes on from NC_143033.1 coordinate 88,636,440, forward strand.
GGCTAGGAAACACTGTTACAACCGACAAATCCACTATAATTGAGAATTTCAATAAGCATTTTTCTACGGCTGGCCATGCTTTCCACCTGGCTAACCTTACCCCGGTCAACTGCCCGGCACCCTCCACAGCAACCCGCCCAAGCCCCCACCGTTTCTCCTTCACCCATATCCAGATCGCTGATGTTCTGAAAGAGCTGCAAAATCTGGACCCCTACAAATCAGCCGGACTAGACAATCTGGACCCTCTCTTTCTTAAATTATCTGCCGAAATTGTTGCAACCCCTATTACTAGCCTGTTCAACCTCTCTTTCGTATCGTCTGAGATTCCCAAAGATTGGAAAGCGGTCATCCCCCTTGCCAAGGCTTTCGACTCTGTCAATCCCCACATTCTTATTTGCAGACTCAACAGCCTTGGTTTCTCAAATGATTGCCTCGCCTGGTTCACCAACTACTTCTCTGATCGGAGGGCCTGTTGTCCGGACCTCTGGCAGTCTCTATGGGGGTGCCCCACCAGCATCACTACTCTGGACGGCTCTGACTTAGAATACGTGGATAACTACAAATACCTAGGTGTATGGCTAGACTGTAAACTCTCCTTCCAGACTCACATTAAGCATCTCCAATCAAAAATTACATCTAGAATCGGCTTCCTATTTCGCAACAAAGCTTTCTTCACTCATGCTGCCAAACATACCCTCGTAAAACTGACCATCCTACCGATCCTTGACTTTGGCGATGGCATCTATAAAATAGCCTCCAACACTCTACTCAGCAAACTGGATGTAGTCTATCACAGTGCCATCCGTTTTGTCACCAAAGCCCCATATACAGTACTACCAACCACTGCGACCTGTACGCTCTCGTTGGCTGGCCCTCGCTTCATACTCGTCGCCAAACCCACTGGCTACAGGTTATCTACAAGTCTCTGCTAGGTAAAGCCCCGCCCTATCTCAGCTCGCTGGTCACCATAGCAGCACCCACTCGTAGCACACACTCCAGCAGGTATATCTCACTGGTCACCCCCAAAGCCAATTCCTACTTTGGTCGCCTTTCCTTCCAGTTCTCTGCTGCCACTGACTGGAACAAATTGCAAAAATCACTGAAGCTGGAGATTCCCATCTCCCTCACTAGCTTTAAGAACCAGCTGTCAGAGCAGCTCACAAATCACTGCACCTGTTCATAGCCCATCTATATACAGCCCATCTATCTACCTCATCCCCATACTGTATTTATTTATTTTGCTCCTTTTGCACCACAGTATTTCTACTTGCACATCCATCTTTTGCACATCTACCATTCCAGTGTTTAATTGCCATATTGTAATTACTTCGCCACCATGGCCTATTTATTGCCTTAACTCTCTTATTTGACCTTATTTGCACTCACTGTATATATACTTTTTTTTCTAATGTATTATTGACTGTATGTTTTGTTCATTCCATGTGTAACTCTGTGTTGTTGTATGTGTCAAACTGCTTTATCTTGGCCAGGTCGCAGTTGCAAATGAGAACTTGTTCTCAACTAGCTTACCTGGTTAAATAAAGGTGAAATAAATAAATACATATATTTTTTTACGATCATCGAGGATGACACAAAAAGGTTTGAAAACGTATTTCCTTTGTGGTCCTCGTAAATAAATGGTTCAAACATTAACCAACATAAACATAGTAGTTCCAGGCTCCACAGTAGAGCCACCCTACTAGCCATACTCTGGTTAGACATACAGTATAACACATAACAAAACACAGGACAGGACCACATCGTCACAGCCTAGAGCATTACATACAGACAGGACTTTTTCTTCTTCTGACATCCTTTTTACATGAAGTTATGTTCTTAGTAGATGCTAAGTTATGTTCTTAGTCGATGCTAAGTTATGTTCTTAGTAGATGCTAAGTTATGTTCTTAGTGGATGCTAAGTTATGTTCTTAGTAGATGCTAAGTTATGTTCTTAGTAGATGCTAAGTTATGTTCTTAGTCGATGCTAAGTTATGTTCTTAGTCGATGCTAAGTTATGTTCTTAGTAGATGCTAAGTTATGTTCTTAGTAGATGCTAAGTTATGTTCTTAGTAGATGCTAAGTTATGTTCTTAGTCGATGCTAAGATATGTTCTTAGTAGATGCTAAGTTATGTTCTTAGCAGATGCTAAGTTATGTTCTTAGAAGATGCCTTCTTTTCGTCTTTCCATC